>NW_026904299.1:0-43855 GCF_024500275.1 Phycodurus eques | reverse complement strand
AGTGGGCTGTCGTTCGACACACTCGATCATTGTGAATCCACCTTTCAGATGAGGTCTCTTCCAAGCCTCTCGTAGGACGTGCGGCCGAAACACGAACGTCGAAGCATTCCGTTTCGCTCCAGTCGGAGGCCTTTATTGACTAAATTGTAACATGACGACCTATGTGATTTCGGCAAAACTTTTGAACCCTTAAGTTTGAGCTCGTGGGCTGAAGGTCGACACACTCGATCGTTGTGAATCCACCTTTCAGATGAGGTCTCTTCCAAGCATCTCGGACTTCGTGCGAGCGAGCGGCGAGCGTCAAAGCATTCCATTTCGCTCCAGTAGTAGGCCTTTTTTGACTAAATTGTAACATGACGACCTATGTGATTTCGGCAGAACTTTCGAACCCTTAAGTTTGAGCTCGTGGGCTGAAGTTCGACACACTTGATCGTTGTGAATCCATCTTTCAGATGAGGTCTCTTCCAAGCCTCTCGGAATTCGTGCGTCCGAGCGGCGACCGTCAAAATATTCCGTTTCGCTCCAGTCGTAGGCCTTTATTGACTAAATTGTAACATGACGACCTATGTTTTTTCGGCAGAACTTATGAACCTTAAATTTGAGCTAGTGGGCTGTCGTTCGACACACTCGATCGTTGTGAATCCCCCTTTCAGATGAGGTCTCTTCCAAGCCTCTCGGACTTCGTGCGGCAGAGCGGTGAGTGTCAAAGCATTCAGTTTCGCTCCAGTCGGAGGCCTTTATTGACTAAATTGTAACATGACGACCTATGTGATTTCGGCAGAACTTTTGAACACTTAAGTTTGAGCTAGGAGGCTGACATTCGACACACTCGATCCTTGTGAATCCACCTTTCAGATGAGGTCTCTTCCAAGCCTCTCGGAGGTCGTGCGGCCGAAACACGAGCGTTGAAGAATTCCGTTTCGCTCCAGTAGTAGGCCTTTATTGACTAAATTGTAACATGACGACCAATGTGATTTCGGCAGAACGTTTGAACCCTTAAGTTTGAGGTAGTGGGCTGACGTTCAACACACTCGATCGTTGTGAATCCACCTTTCAGATGAGGTCTCTTCCAAGCCTCTCGGACTTCGTGCGGCCGAAACACGAGCGTCGAAGCATTCCGTTTCGCTCCAGTAGTAGGCCTTTATTGACTAAATTGTAACATGACGACCTATGTGATTTGGGCAGAACTTTTGAACACTTAAGTTTGAGCTAGGAGGCTGACATTCGACACACTCGATCGTTGTGAATCCACCTTTCAGATGAGGTGTCTTCCAAGCCTCTCGGAGGTCGTGCGGCCGAGCAGCGACCATCAAAGCATTCGACGCTTCCGTTTCTCGGACTTCGTGCGGCAGAGCGGCGAGTGTCAAAGCATTCAGTTTCGCTCCAGTCGGAGTCCTTTTTTGACTAAATTGTAACATGACGACCTATGTGATTTCGGCAGAACTTTTGAACCCTTAAGTTTGAGCTCGTGGGCTGAAGTTCAACACACTCGATCGTTGTGAATCCATCTTTCAGATGAGGTCTCTTCCAAGCCTCTCGTATGTCGTGCGGCCGAAACACGAAGGTCGAAGCATTCCGTTTCGATCCAGTAGTAGGCCTTTCTTGACTAAATTTTAACATGACGATCTATGTGATTTCGGCAGAACTTTTGAACTCTTAAGTTTTAGCTATTTGGCTGACGTTTGACACACTCGATCGTTCTGACTCCACCTTTCAGATGAGGTTTCTTCCAAGCCTCTCGGAGGTCGTGCGGCCGAAACACGAGCGTCGAAGCATTCGGTTTCGCTCCAGTCGGAGGCCTTTATTGACTAAATTATAACATGACGACCTATGTTTTTTCGGCAGAACCTATGAACCTTAAATTTGAGCTAGTGGGCTGACGTTCGACACACTCGATCGTTGTGAATCCCCCTTTCAGATGAGGTCTGTTCCAAGCCTCTCGGACTTCGTGCGGCAGAGCGGCGAGTGTCAAAGCATTCAGTTTCGCTCCAGTCGGAGGCCTTTATTGACTAAATTGTAACATGACGACCTATGTGATTTCGGCAGAACTTTTGAACACTTAAGTTTGAGCTAGGAGGCTGACATTCGACACACTCGATCGTTGTGAATCCACCTTTCAGATGAGGTGTCTTCCAAGCCTCTCGGAGGTCGTGCGGCCAAAACACGAGCGTCGAAGCATTCCGTTTCGCTCCAGTAGTAGGCCTTTATTGACTAAATGGTAACATGACGACGTATGTGATTTCGGCAGAACTTTTGAACCCTTAAGTTTGAGCTCGTGGGCTGAAGTTCGACACACTCGATCGTTGTGAATCCATCTTTCAGATGAGGTCTCTTCCAAGCCTCTCGGAATTCGTGCGGCCGAGCGGCGACCGTCAAAGCATTCCGTTTCGCTCCAGTCGTAGGCCTTTATTGACTAAATTGTAACATGACGACCTATGTTTTTTCGGCAGAACTTATTAACCTTAAATTTGAGCTAGTGGGCTGTCGTTCGACACACTCGATCGCTGTGAACCCCCCTTTCAGATGAGGTCTCTTCCAAGCCTCTCGGACTTCGTGCGGCAGAGCGGTGAGTGTCAAAGCATTCAGTTTCGCTCCAGTCGGAGGCCTTTATTGACTAAATTGTAACATGACGACCTATGTGATTTCGGCAGAACCTTTGAACACTTAAGTTTGAGCAAGGAGGCTGACATTCGACACACTCGATCGTTGTGAATCCACCTTTCAGATGAGGTCTCTTCCAAGCCTCTCGGAGGTCGTGCGGCCAAAACACGAGCGTCGAAGCATTCCGTTTCGCTCCAGTAGTAGGCCTTTATTGACTAAATTGTAACATGACGACCTATGTGATTTCGGCAGAACTTTTGAACCCTTAAGTTTGAGGTAGTGGGCTGACGTTCAACACACTCGATCGTTGTGAATCCACCTTTCAGATGAGGTCTCTTGCCAAGCCTCTCGGACATCGTGCGGCCGAAACACGAGCGTCGAAGCATTCCATTTCGCTCCAGTAGTTGGTCTTTATTGACTAAATGGTAACATGACGACGTATGTAATTTCGGCAGAACTTTTGAACCCTTAAGTTTGAGCTCGTGGACTGAAGTTCGACACACTCGATCGTTGTGAATCCATCTTTCAGATGAGGTCTCTTCCAAGCCTCTCGGACTTTGTGCGCCCGAGCGGCGAGCGTCAAAGCATTCAGTTTCGCTCCAGTCGTAGGCCTTTATTGACTAAATTGTAACATGACGACATATGTGATTTTGGCAGAACTTTTGAACCCTTAAGTTTGAGCTCGTGGGCTGACGTTCAACACACTTGATCGTTGTGAATCCACCTTTCAGATGAGGTCTCTTCCAAGCCTCTCGGACTTCGTGCGGCCGAAACACGAGCGTTGAAGCATTCCGTTTCGCTCCAGTCGTAGGCCTTTATTGATTAAATTGTAACATGTCGACGAATGTTTTTTCGGCAGAACTTATGAACCTTCAATTTGGCCTAGTGGGCTGACGTTCGACACACTCGATCGTTGTGAATCCCCCTTTGAGATGAGGTCTCTTCAAAGCCTCTCGGACTTCGTGCGGCAGAGCGGCGAGTGTCAAAGCATTCAGTTTCGCTCCAGTCGGAGTCCTTTATTGACTAAATTGTAACATGACGACCTATGTGATTTCGGCAGAACTTTTGAACCCTTAAGTTTGAGCTCGTGGGCTGAAGTTCAACACACTCGATCGTTGTGAATCCATCTTTCAGATGAGGTCTCTTCCAAGCCTCTCGTAGGTCGTGCGGCCGAAACACGAACGTCGAAGCATTCCGTTTCGCTCCAGTAGTAGGCCTTTCTTGACTAAATTTTAACATGACGATCTATGTGATTTCGGCAGAACTTTTGAACCCTTAAGTTTTAGCTATTTGGCTGACGTTTGACACACTCGATAGTTGTGACTCCACCTTTCAGATGAGGTCTCTTCCAAGCCTCTCGGACTTCGTGCTGCCGAAACACGAGCGTCGAAGCATTCCGTTTCGCTCCAGTAGTTGGCCTTTATTGACTAAATGGTAACATGACGACGTATGTAAGTTCGGCAGAACTTTTGAACCCTTAAGTTTGAGCTCGTGGGCTGAAGTTCGACACACTCGATCGTTGTGAATCCATCCTTCAGATGAGATCTCTTCCAAGCCTCTCGGACTTTGTGCGCCCGAGCGGCGAGCGTCAAAGCATTCCGTTTCGCTCCAGTAGTAGGCCTTTTTTGACTAAATTGTAACATGACGCCCTATGTGATTCCGGCAGAACTTTCGAACCCTTAAGTTTGAGCTCGTGGGCTGAAGTTAGAGACACTTGATTGTTGTGAATCCACCTTTCAGATGAGGTCTCTTCCAAGCCTCTCGGACTTCGTGCGGCCGAGCGGCGACCGTCAAAGCATTCCGTTTTGTTCCAGTTGTAGGACTTTATTGACTAAATTGTAACATGACGACCTATGTTTTTTCGGCAGAACTTATGAACCTTAAATTTGGCCTAGTGGGCTGACGTTCGACACACTCGATCGTTGTGAATCCCCCTTTCAGATGAGGTCTCTTCCAAGCCTCTCGGACTTCGTGCGGCAGAGCGGTGAGTGTCAAAGCATTCAGTTTTGCTCCAGTCGGAGGCCTTTATTGACTAAATTGTAACATGACGACCTATGTGATTTCGGCAGAACCTTTGAACACTTAAGTTTGAGCTAGGAGGCTGACATTCGACACACTCGATCGTTGTGAATCCACCTTTCAGATGAGGTCTCTTCCAAGCCTCTCGGAGGTCGTGCGGCCGAAACACGAGCGTCGAAGCATTCCGTTTCGCTCCAGTAGTAGGCCTTTATTGACTAAATTGTAACATGACGACCTATGTGATTTCGGCAGAACTTTTGAACCCTTAAGTTTGAGGTAGTGGGCTGACGTTCAACACACTCGATCGTTGTGAATCCACTTTTCAGATGAGGTCTCTTCCAAGCCTCTCGGACATCGTGCGGCCGAAACACGAGCGTCGAAGCATTCCATTTCGCTCCAGTAGTTGGCCTTTATTGACTAAATGGTAACATGACGACGTATGTAATTTCGGCAGAACTTTTGAACCCTTAAGTTTGAGCTCGTGGACTGAAGTTCGACACACTCGATCGTTGTGAATCCATCTTTCAGATCAGGTCTCTTCCAAGCCTCTCGGACTTTGTGCGCCCGAGCGGCGAGCGTCAAAGCATTCAGTTTCGCTCCAGTCGTAGGCCTTTATTGACTAAATTGTAACATGACGACATATTTGATTTTGGCAGAACTTTTGAACCCTTAAGTTTGAGCTCGTGGGCTGACGTTCAACACACTTGATCGTTGTGAATCCACCTTTCAGATGAGGTCTCTTCCAAGCCTCTCGGACTTCGTGCGCCCGAGCGGCGAGCGTCGAAGCATTCCGTTTCGCTCCAGTAGTTGGCCTTTATTGACTAAATGGTAACATGACGACGTATGTGATTTCGGCAGAACTTTTGAACCCTTAAGTTTGAGCTCGTGGGCTGAAGTTCGACACACTCGATCGTTGTGAATCCATCTTTCAGATGAGGTCTCTTCCAAGCCTCTCGGAATTCGTGCGGCCGAGCGGCGACCATCAAAGCATTCCGTTTCGCTCCAGTCGTAGGCCTTTATTGACTAAATTGTAACATGACGACCTATGTTTTTTCGGCAGAACTTATTAACCTTAAATTTGAGCTAGTGGGCTGTCGTTCGACACACTCGATCGTTGTGAATCCCCCTTTCAGATGAGGTCTCTTCCAAACCTCTCGGACTTCGTGCGGCAGAGCGGTGAGTGTCAAAGCATTCAGTTTCGCTCCAGTCGGAGGCCTTTATTGACTAAATTGTAACATGACGACCTATGTGATTTCGGCAGAACCTTTGAACACTTAAGTTTGAGCAAGGAGGCTGACATTCGACACACTCGATCGTTGTGAATCCACCTTTCAGATGAGGTCTCTTCCAAGCCTCTCGGAGGTCGTGCGGCCGAAACACGAGCGTCAAAGCATTCCGTTTCGCTCCAGTAGTAGGCCTTTATTGACTAAATTGTAACATGACGACCTATGTGATTTCGGCAGAACTTTTGAACCCTTAAGTTTGAGGTAGTGGGCTGACGTTCAACACACTCGATCGTTGTGAATCCACCTTTCAGATGAGGTCTCTTCCAAGCCTCTCGGACATCGTGCGGCCGAAACACGAGCGTCAAAGCATTCCATTTCGCTCCAGTAGTTGGCCTTTATTGACTAAATGGTAACATGACGACGTATGTAATTTCGGCAGAACTTTTGAACCCTTAAGTTTGAGGTAGTGGGCTGACGTTCAACACACTCGATCGTTGTGAATCCATCTTTTAGATGAGGTCTCTTCCAAGCCTCTCGGACTTTGTGCGCCCGAGCGGCGAGCGTCAAAGCATTCCGTTTCGCTCCAGTAGTAGGCCTTTTTTGACTAAATTGTAACATGACGCCCTATGTGATTCCGGCAGAACTTTCGAACCCTTAAGTTTGAGCTCGTGGGCTGAAGTTAGACACACTTGATCGTTGTGAACCCACCTTTCAGATGAGGTCTCTTCCAAGCCTTTCGGACTTCGTGCGGCCGAGCTGCGACCGTCAAAGCATTCCGTTTCGCTCCAATCGTAGGCCTTTATTGACTAAATTGTAACATGTCGACGAATGTTTTTTCGGCAGAACTTATGAACCTTCAATTTGGCCTAGTGGGCTGACGTTCGACACACTCGATCGTTGTGAATCCCCCTTTGAGATGAGGTCTCTTCAAAGCCTCTCGGACTTCGTGCGGCAGAGCGGCGAGTGTCAAAGGATTCAGTTTCGCTCCAGTCGGAGTCCTTTATTGACTAAATTGTAACATGACGACCTATGTGATTTCGGCAGAACTTTTGAACCCTTAAGTTTGAGCTCGTGGGGTGAAGTTCAACACACTCGATCGTTGTGAATCCATCTTTCAGATGAGGTCTCTTCCAAGCCTCTCGTAGGTCGTGCGGCCGAAACACGAACGTCGAAGCATTCCGTTTCGCTCCAGTAGTAGGCCTTTCTTGACTAAATTTTAACATGACGATCTATGTGATTACGGCAGAACTTTTGAACCCTTAAGTTTTAGCTATTTGGCTGACGTTTGACACACTCGATCGTTGTGACTCCACCTTTAAGATGAGGTTTCTTCCAAGCCTCTCGGAGGTCGTGCGGCCGAAACACGAGCGTCGAAGCATTCAGTTTCGCTCCAGTCGGAGGCCTTTATTGACTAAATTGTAACATGACGACCTATGTGATTTCGGCAGAACTTTTGAACCCTTAAGTTTGAGCTCGTGGGCTGAAGTTCGACACACTCGATCGTTGTGACTCCACCTTTCAGATGAGGTCTCTACCCAGCCTCTCGGACTTTGTGAGGCCGAGCGGTGAGTATCAAAGCATTCAGTTTTGCTCCAGTAGTAGGCCTTTATTGACTAAATTGTAACATGACGACCTATGTGATTTCGGCAGAACTTTTGAACCCTTAAGTTTGAGGTAGTGGGCTGACGCTCGACATACTCGATCGTTGTGAATCCACCTTTCAGATGAGGTCTCTTCCAAGCCTCTCGGACTTCGTGCTGCCGAAATACGAGCGTCGAAGCATTCCGTTTCGCTCCAGTAGTTGGCCTTTATTGACTAAATGGTAACATGACAACGTATGTAATTTCGGCAGAACTTTTGAACCCTTACGTTTGAGCTCTTGGGCTGAAGTTCGACACACTCGATCGTTGTGAATCCATCTTTCAGATGAGGTCTCTTCCAAGCCTCTCGGACTTTGTGCGCCCGAGCGGCGAGCGTCAAAGCATTCCGTTTCGCTCCAGTAGTAGGCCTTTTTTGACTAAATTGTAACATGACGCCCTATGTGATTCCGGCAGAACTTTCGAACCCTTAAGTTTGAGCTCGTGGGCTGAAGTTAGACAAACTTGATCGTTGTGAATCCACCTTTCAGATGAGGTCTCTTCCAAGCCTCTCGGACTTCGTGCGGCCGAGCGGCGACCGTCAAAGCATTCCGTTTTGTTCCAGTTGTAGGACTTTATTGACTAAATTGTAACATGACGACCTATGTTTTTTCGGCAGAACTTATGAACCTTAAATTTGGCCTAGTGGGCTGACGTTCGACACACTCGATCGTTGTGAATCCACCTTTGAGATGAGGTCTCTTCAAAGCCTCTCGGACTTCGTGCGGCAGAGCGGCGAGTGTCAAAGCATTCAGTTTCGCTCCAGTCGGAGTCCTTTATTGACTAAATTGTAACATGACGACCTATGTGATTTCGGCAGAACTTTTGAAACCTTAAGTTTGAGCTCGTGGGCTGAAGTTCAACACACTCGATCGTTGTGAATCCATCTTTCAGATGAGGTCTCTTCCAAGCCTCTCGGAGGTCGTGCGGCCGAAACACGAACGTCGAAGCATTCCGTTTCGCTCCAGTAGTAGGCCTTTCTTGACTAAATTGTAACATGACGACCTATGTGATTTCGGCAGAACCTTTGAACCCTTAAGTTTTAGCTCGTGGGCTGAAGTTCGACACACTCGATCGTTGTGACTCCACCTTTCAGATGAGGTCTCTACCCAGCCTCTCGGACTTTGTGAGGCCGAGCGGTGAGTGTCAAAGCATTCAGTTTTGCTCCAGTAGTAGGCCTTTATTGACTAAATTGTAACATGACGACCTATGTGATTTCGGCAGAACTTTTGAACCCTTAAGTTTGAGGTAGTGGGCTGACGCTCGACATACTCGATCGTTGTGAATCCACCTTTCAGATGAGGTCTCTTCCAAGCCTCTCGGACTTCGTGCTGCCGAAACACGAGCGTCGAAGCATTCCGTTTCGCTCCAGTAGTTGGCCTTTATTGACTAAATGGTAACATGACGACGTATGTAATTTCGGCAGAACTTTTGAACCCTTAAGTTTGAGCTTGTGGGCTGAAGTTCGACACACTCGATCGTTGTGAATCCATCTTTCAGATGAGGTCTCTTCCAAGCCTCTCGGAGCTTCGTGCGGCCGAAGCAGCGAGCGTCAAAGCATTCCGTTTCGCTCCAGTAGTAGGCCTTTATTGACTAAATTGTAACATGACGACCTATGTGATTTCGGCAGAACCTTTGAACCCTTAAGTTTGAGCTAGTGGGCTGACGTTCGACACACTCGATCGTTGTGAATCCACCTTTCAGATGAGGTCTCTTCCAAGCCTCTCGGACTTCGTGCGGCCGAGCAGCGACCGTCAAAGCATTCCGTTTCGCTCCAGTCTGTAGGCCTTTATTGACTAAATTGTAACATGACGACCTATGTGATTTCGGCAGAACTTTTGAACCCTTAAGTTTGAGCTAGTGGGCTGACGTTCGACACACTCGATCGTTGTGAATCCACCTTTCAGATGAGGTCTCTTCCAAGCCTCTCGGACGGTCGTGCGGCCGAAGCAGCGAGCGTCGAAGCATTCAGTTTCGCTCCAGTCGTAGGCCTTTATTGACTAAATTGTAACATGACGACCTATGTGATTTCGGCAGAACTTTTGAACCCTTAAGTTTGAGCTCGTGGGCTGAAGTTCAACACACTCGATCGTTGTGAATCCATCTTTCAGATGAGGTCTCTTCCAAGCCTCTCGTAGGTCGTGCGGCCGAAACACGAACGTCGAAGCATTCCGTTTCGCTCCAGTAGTTGGCCTTTCTTGACTAAATTTTAACATGACGATCTATGTGATTTCGGCAGAACTTTTGAACCCTTAAGTTTTAGCTATTTGGCTGACGTTTGACACACTCGATCGTTGTGACTCCACCTTTCAGATGAGGTCTCTACCCAGCCTCTCGGACTTTGTGAGGCCGAGCGGTGAGTATCAAAGCATTCAGTTTTGCTCCAGTAGTAGGCCTTTATTGACTAAATTGTAACATGACGACCTATGTGATTTCGGCAGAACTTTTGAACCCTTAAGTTTGAGGTAGTGGGCTGACGCTCGACATACTCGATCGTTGTGAATCCACCTTTCAGATGAGGTCTCTTCCAAGCCTCTCGGACTTCGTGCTGCCGAAATACGAGCGTCGAAGCATTCCGTTTCGCTCCAGTAGTTGGCCTTTATTGACTAAATGGTAACATGACAACGTATGTAATTTCGGCAGAACTTTTGAACCCTTACGTTTGAGCTCTTGGGCTGAAGTTCGACACACTCGATCGTTGTGAATCCATCTTTCAGATGAGGTCTCTTCCAAGCCTCTCGGACTTTGTGCGCCCGAGCGGCGAGCGTCAAAGCATTCCGTTTCGCTCCAGTAGTAGGCCTTTTTTGACTAAATTGTAACATGACGCCCTATGTGATTCCGGCAGAACTTTCGAACCCTTAAGTTTGAGCTCGTGGGCTGAAGTTAGACAAACTTGATCGTTGTGAATCCACCTTTCAGATGAGGTCTCTTCCAAGCCTCTCGGACTTCGTGCGGCCGAGCGGCGACCGTCAAAGCATTCCGTTTTGTTCCAGTTGTAGGACTTTATTGACTAAATTGTAACATGACGACCTATGTTTTTTCGGCAGAACTTATGAACCTTAAATTTGGCCTAGTGGGCTGACGTTCGACACACTCGATCGTTGTGAATCCACCTTTGAGATGAGGTCTCTTCAAAGCCTCTCGGACTTCGTGCGGCAGAGCGGCGAGTGTCAAAGCATTCAGTTTCGCTCCAGTCGGAGTCCTTTATTGACTAAATTGTAACATGACGACCTATGTGATTTCGGCAGAACTTTTGAAACCTTAAGTTTGAGCTCGTGGGCTGAAGTTCAACACACTCGATCGTTGTGAATCCATCTTTCAGATGAGGTCTCTTCCAAGCCTCTCGGAGGTCGTGCGGCCGAAACACGAACGTCGAAGCATTCCGTTTCGCTCCAGTAGTAGGCCTTTCTTGACTAAATTGTAACATGACGACCTATGTGATTTCGGCAGAACCTTTGAACCCTTAAGTTTTAGCTCGTGGGCTGAAGTTCGACACACTCGATCGTTGTGACTCCACCTTTCAGATGAGGTCTCTACCCAGCCTCTCGGACTTTGTGAGGCCGAGCGGTGAGTGTCAAAGCATTCAGTTTTGCTCCAGTAGTAGGCCTTTATTGACTAAATTGTAACATGACGACCTATGTGATTTCGGCAGAACTTTTGAACCCTTAAGTTTGAGGTAGTGGGCTGACGCTCGACATACTCGATCGTTGTGAATCCACCTTTCAGATGAGGTCTCTTCCAAGCCTCTCGGACTTCGTGCTGCCGAAACACGAGCGTCGAAGCATTCCGTTTCGCTCCAGTAGTTGGCCTTTATTGACTAAATGGTAACATGACGACGTATGTAATTTCGGCAGAACTTTTGAACCCTTAAGTTTGAGCTTGTGGGCTGAAGTTCGACACACTCGATCGTTGTGAATCCATCTTTCAGATGAGGTCTCTTCCAAGCCTCTCGGACTTTGTGCGCCCGAGCGGCGAGCGTCAAAGCATTCCGTTTCGCTCCAGTAGTAGGCCTTTTTTGACTAAATTGTAACATGACGCCCTATGTGATTCCGGCAGAACTTTCGAACCCTTAAGTTTGAGCTCGTGGGCTGAAGTTAGACACACTTGATCGTTGTGAACCCACCTTTCAGATGAGGTCTCTTCCAAGCCTTTCGGACTTCGTGCGGCCGAGCTGCGACCGTCAAAGCATTCCGTTTCGCTCAAATCTTAGGCCTTTATTGACTAAATTGTAACATGTCGACGAATGTTTTTTCGGCAGAACTTATGAACCTTCAATTTGGCCTAGTGGGCTGACGTTCGACACACTCGATCGTTGTGAATCCCCCTTTGAGATGAGGTCTCTTCAAAGCCTCTCGGACTTCGTGCAGCAGAGCGGCGAGTGTCAAAGCATTCAGTTTCGCTCCAGTCGGAGTCCTTTATTGACTAAATTGTAACATGACGACCTATGTGATTTCGGCAGAACTTTTGAACCCTTAAGTTTGAGCTCGTGGGCTGAAGTTCAACACACTCGATCGTTGTGAATCCATCTTTCAGATGAGGTCTCTTCCAAGCCTCTCGTAGGTCGTGCGGCCGAAACACGAACGTCGAAGCATTCCGTTTCGCTCCAGTAGTTGGCCTTTCTTGACTAAATTTTAACATGACGATCTATGTGATTTCGGCAGAACTTTTGAACCCTTAAGTTTTAGCTATTTGGCTGACGTTTGACACACTCGATCGTTGTGACTCCACCTTTAAGATGAGGTTTCTTCCAAGCCTCTCGGAGGTCGTGCGGCCGAAACACGAGCGTCGAAGCATTCAGTTTCGCTCCAGTCGGAGGCCTTTATTGACTAAATTGTAACATGACGACCTATGTGATTTCGGCAGAACTTTTGAACCCTTAAGTTTGAGCTCGTGGGCTGAAGTTCGACACACTCGATCGTTGTGACTCCACCTTTCAGATGAGGTCTCTACCCAGCCTCTCGGACTTTGTGAGGCCGAGCGGTGAGTGTCAAAGCATTCAGTTTTGCTCCAGGAGTAGGCCTTTATTGACTAAATTGTAACATGACGACCTATGTGATTTCGGCAGAACTTTTGAACCCTTAAGTTTGAGGTAGTGGGCTGACGCTCGACATACTCGATCGATGTGAATCCACCTTTCAGATGAGGTCTCTTCCAAGCCTCTCGGACTTCGTGCTGCCGAAACACGAGCGTCGAAGCATTCCGTTTCGCTCCAGTAGTTGGCCTTTATTGACTAAACGGTAACATGACAACGTATGTAATTTCGGCAGAAATTTTTAACCCTTAAGTTTGAGCTCTTGGGCTGAAGTTAGACAAACTTGATCGTTGTGAATCCACCTTTCAGATGAGGTCTCTTCCAAGCCTCTCGGACTTCGTGCGGCCGAGCGGCGACCGTCAAAGCATTCCGTTTTGTTCCAGTTGTAGGACTTTATTGACTAAATTGTAACATGACGACCTATGTTTTTTCGGCAGAACTTATGAACCTTAAATTTGGCCTAGTGGGCTGACGTTCGACACACTCGATCGTTGTGAATCCCCCTTTGAGATGAGGTCTCTTCAAAGCCTCTCGGACTTCGTGCGGCAGAGCGGCGTGTGTCAAAGCATTCAGTTTCGCTCCAGTTGGAGTCCTTTATTGACTAAATTGTAACATGACGACCTATGTGATTTCGGCAGAACTTTTGAACCCTGAAGTTTGAGCTCGTGGGCTGAAGTTCAACACACTCGATCGTTGTGAATCCATCTTTCAGATGAGGTCTCTTCCAAGCCTCTCGGAGGTCGTGCGGCCGAAACACGAACGTCGAAGCATTCCGTTTCGCTCCAGTAGTAGGCCTTTCTTGACTAAATTGTAACATGACGACCTATGTGATTTCGGCAGAACTTTTGAACCCTTAAGTTTTAGCTCGTGGGCTGAAGTTCGACACACTCGATCGTTGTGACTCCACCTTTCAGATGAGGTCTCTACCCAGCCTCTCGGACTTTGTGAGGCCGAGCGGTGAGTGTCAAAGCATTCAGTTTTGCTCCAGTAGTAGGCCTTTATTGACTAAATTGTAACATGACGACCTATGTGATTTCGGCAGAACTTTTGAACCCTTAAGTTTGAGGTAGTGGGCTGACGCTCGACATACTCGATCGTTGTGAATCCACCTTTCAGATGAGGTCTCTTCCAAGCCTCTCGGACTTCGTGCTGCCGAAACACGAGCGTCGAAGCATTCCGTTTCGCTCCAGTAGTTGGCCTTTATTGACTAAATGGTAACATGACGACGTGTGTAATTTCGGCAGAACTTTTGAACCCTTAAGTTTGAGCTCGTGGGCTGAAGTTCGACACACTCGATCGTTGTGAATCCATCTTTCAGATGAGGTCTCTTCCAAGCCTCTCGGACTTTGTGCGCCCGAGCGGCGAGCGTCAAAGCATTCCGTTTCGCTCCAGTAGTAGGCCTTTTTTGACTAAATTGTAACATGACGCACTATGTGATTCCGGCAGAACTTTCGAACCCTTAAGTTTGAGCTCATGGGCTGAAGTTAGACACACTTGATCGTTGTGAACCCACCTTTCAGATGAGGTCTCTTCCAAGCCTTTCGGACTTCGTGCGGCCGAGCTGCGACCGTCAAAGCATTCCGTTTCGCTCCAGTCGTAGGCCTTTATTGACTAAATTGTAACATGTCGACGAATGTTTTTTCGGCAGAACTTATGAACCTTCAATTTGGCCTAGTGGGCTGACGTTCGACACACTCGATCGTTGTGAATCCCCCTTTGAGATGAGGTCTCTTCAAAGCCTCTCGGACTTCGTGCGGCAGAGCGGCGAGTGTCAAAGCATTCAGTTTCGCTCCAGTCGGAGTCCTTTATTGACTAAATTGTAACATTACGACCTATGTGATTTCGGCAGAACTTTTGAACCCTTAAGTTTGAGCTCGTGGGCTGAAGTTCAACACACTCGATCGTTGTGAATCCATCTTTCAGATGAGGTCTCTTCCAAGCCTCTCGTAGGTCGTGCGGCCGAAACACGAACGTCGAAGCATTCCGTTTCGCTCCAGTAGTAGGCCTTTCTTGACTAAATTTTAACATGACGATCTATGTGATTTCGGCAGAACTTTTGAACCCTTAAGTTTTAGCTATTTGGCTGACGTTTGACACACTCGATCGTTGTGACTCCACCTTTAAGATGAGGTTTCTTCCAAGCCTCTCGGAGGTCGTGCGGCCGAAACACGAGCGTCGAAGCATTCAGTTTCGCTCCAGTCGGAGGCCTTTATTGACTAAATTGTAACATGACGACCTATGTGATTTCGGCAGAACTTTTGAACCCTTAAGTTTGAGCACGTGGGCTGAAGTTCGACACACTCGATCGTTGTGACTCCACCTTTCAGATGAGGTCTCTACCCAGACTCTCGGACTTTGTGAGGCCGAGCAGTGAGTGTCAAAGCATTCAGTTTTGCTCCAGTAGTAGGCCTTTATTGACTAAATTGTAACATGACGACCTATGTGATTTCGGCAGAACTTTTGAACCCTTAAGTTTGAGGTAGTGGGCTGACGCTCGACATACTCGATCGTTGTGAATCCACCTTTCAGATGAGGTCTCTTCCAAGCCTCTCGGACTTCGTGCTGCCGAAACACGAGCGTCGAAGCATTCCGTTTCGCTCCAGTAGTAGGCCTTTATTGACTAAATGGTAACATGACAACGTATGTAATTTCGGCAGAACTTTTGAACCCTTAAGTTTGAGCTCGTGGGCTGAAGTTCGACACACTCGATCGTTGTGAATCCATCTTTCAGATGAGGTCTCTTCCAAGCCTCTCGGACTTTGTGCGCCCGAGCGGCGAGCGTCAAAGCATTCCGTTTCGCTCCAGTAGTAGGCCTTTTTTGACTAAATTGTAACATGACGCCCTATGTGATTCCGGCAGAACTTTCGAACCCTTAAGTTTGAGCTCGTGGGCTGAAGTTAGACAAACTTGATCGTTGTGAATCCACCTTTCAGATGAGGTCTCTTCCAAGCCTCTCGGACTTCGTGCGGCCGAGCGGCGACCGTCAAAGCATTCCGTTTTGTTCCAGTTGTAGGACTTTATTGACTAAATTGTAACATGACGACCTATGTTTTTTCGGCAGAACTTATGAACCTTAAATTTGGCCTAGTGGGCTGACGTTCGACACACTCGATCGTTGTGAATCCCCCTTTGAGATGAGGTCTCTTCAAAGCCTCTCGGACTTCGTGCGGCAGAGCGGCGAGTGTCAAAGCATTCAGTTTCGCTCCAGTCGGAGTCCTTTATTGACTAAATTGTAACATGACGACCTATGTGATTTCGGCAGAACTTTTGAACCCTTAAGTTTGAGGTAGTGGGCTGACGCTCGACATACTCGATCGTTGTGAATCCACCTTTCAGATGAGGTCTCTTCCAAGCCTCTCGGACTTCGTGCTGCCGAAACACGAGCGTCGAAGCATTCCGTTTCGCTCCAGTAGTTGGCCTTTATTGACTAAATGGTAACATGACGACGTATGTAATTTCGGCAGAACTTTTGAACCCTTAAGTTTGAGCTTGTGGGCTGAAGTTCGACACACTCGATCGTTGTGAATCCATCTTTCAGATGAGGTCTCTTCCAAGCCTCTCGGACTTTGTGCGCCCGAGCGGCGAGCGTCAAAGCATTCCGTTTCGCTCCAGTAGTAGGCCTTTTTTGACTAAATTGTAACATGACGCCCTATGTGATTCCGGCAGAACTTTCGAACCCTTAAGTTTGAGCTCGTGGGCTGAAGTTAGACACACTTGATCGTTGTGAACCCACCTTTCAGATGAGGTCTCTTCCAAGCCTTTCGGACTTCGTGCGGCCGAGCTGCGACCGTCAAAGCATTCCGTTTCGCTCCAGTCGTAGGCCTTTATTGACTAAATTGTAACATGTCGACGAATGTTTTTTCGGCAGAACTTATGAACCTTCAATTTGGCCTAGTGGGCTGACGTTCGACACACTCGATCGTTGTGAATCCCCCTTTGAGATGAGGTCTCTTCAAAGCCTCTCGGACTTCGTGCAGCAGAGCGGCGAGTGTCAAAGCATTCAGTTTCGCTCCAGTCGGAGTCCTTTATTGACTAAATTGTAACATGACGACCTATGTGATTTCGGCAGAACTTTTGAACACTTAAGTTTGAGCTAGGAGGCTGACATTCGACACACTCGATCGTTGTGAATCCACCTTTCAGATGAGGTCTCTTCCAAGCCTCTCGGAGGTCGTGCGGCCGAAACACGAGCGTCGAAGCATTCCGTTTCGCTCCAGTAGTAGGCCTTTATTGACTAAATTGTAACATGACGACCTATGTGATTTCGGCAGAACTTTTGAACCCTTAAGTTTGAGGTAGTGGGCTGACGTTCAACACACTCGATCGTTGTGAATCCACCTTTCAGATGAGGTCTCTTCCAAGCCTCTCGGACTTCGTGCTGCCGAAACACGAGCGTCGAAGCATTCCGTTTCGCTCCAGTAGTTGGCCTTTATTGACTAAATGGTAACATGACAACGTATGTAATTTCGGCAGAACTTTTGAACCCTTAAGTTTGAGCTCGTGGGCTGAAGTTCGACACACTCGATCGTTGTGAATCCATCTTTCAGATGAGGTCACTTCCAAGCCTCTCGGACTTTGTGCGCCCGAGCGGCGAGCGTCAAAGCATTCCGTTTCGCTCCAGTAGTAGGCCTTTTTTGACTAAATTGTAACATGACGCCCTATGTGATTCCGGCAGAACTTTCGAACCCTTAAGTTTGAGCTCGTGGGCTGAAGTTAGACAAACTTGATCGTTGTGAATCCACCTTTCAGATGAGGTCTCTTCCAAGCCTCTCGGACTTCGTGCGGCCGAGCGGCGACCGTCAAAGCATTCCGTTTTGTTCCAGTTGTAGGACTTTATTGACTAAATTGTAACATGACGACCTATGTTTTTTCGGCAGAACTTATGAACCTTAAATTTGGCCTAGTGGGCTGACGTTCGACACACTCGATCGTTGTGAATCCCCCTTTGAGATGAGGTCTCTTCAAAGCCTCTCGGACTTCGTGCGGCAGAGCGGCGAGTGTCAAAGCATTCAGTTTCGCTCCAGTCGGAGTCCTTTATTGACTAAATTGTAACATGACGACCTATGTGATTTCGGCAGAACTTTTGAACCCTTAAGTTTGAGCTCGTGGGCTGAAGTTCAACACACTCGATCGTTGTGAATCCATCTTTCAGATGAGGTCTCTTCCAAGCCTCTCGGAGGTCGTGCGGCCGAAACACGAACGTCGAAGCATTCCGTTTCGCTCCAGTAGTAGGCCTTTCTTGACTAAATTGTAACATGACGACCTATGTGATTTCGGCAGAACTTTTGAACCCTTAAGTTTTAGCTCGTGGGCTGAAGTTCGACACACTCGATCGTTGTGACTCCACCTTTCAGATGAGGTCTCTACCCAGCCTCTCGGACTTTGTGAGGCCGAGCGGTGAGTGTCAAAGCATTCAGTTTTGCTCCAGTAGTAGGCCTTTATTGACTAAATTGTAACATGACGACCTATGTGATTTCGGCAGAACTTTTGAACCCTTAAGTTTGAGGTAGTGGGCTGACGCTCGACATACTCGATCGTTGTGAATCCACCTTTCAGATGAGGTCTCTTCCAAGCCTCTCGGACTTCGTGCTGCCGAAACACGAGCGTTGAAGCATTCCATTTCGCTCCAGTAGTTGGCCTTTATTGACTAAATGGTAACATGACGACGTATGTAATTTCGGCAGAACTTTTGAACCCTTAAGTTTGAGGTAGTGGGCTGACGTTCAACACACTCGATCGTTGTGAATCCATCTTTCAGATGAGGTCTCTTCCAAGCCTCTCGGACTTTGTGCGCCCGAGCGGCGAGCGTCAAAGCATTCCGTTTCGCTCCAGTAGTAGGCCTTTTTTGACTAAATTGTAACATGACGCCCTATGTGATTCCGGCAGAACTTTCGAACCCTTAAGTTTGAGCTCGTGGGCTGAAGTTAGACACACTTGATCGTTGTGAACCCACCTTTCAGATGAGGTCTCTTCCAAGCCTTTCGGACTTCGTGCGGCCGAGCTGCGACCGTCAAAGCATTCCGTTTCGCTCCAATCGTAGGCCTTTATTGACTAAATTGTAACATGTCGACGAATGTTTTTTCGGCAGAACTTATGAACCTTCAATTTGGCCTAGTGGGCTGACGTTCGACACACTCGATCGTTGTGAATCCCCCTTTGAGATGAGGTCTCTTCAAAGCCTCTCGGACTTCGTGCGGCAGAGCGGCGAGTGTCAAAGGATTCAGTTTCGCTCCAGTCGGAGTCCTTTATTGACTAAATTGTAACATGACGACCTATGTGATTTCGGCAGAACTTTTGAACCCTTAAGTTTGAGCTCGTGGGGTGAAGTTCAACACAATCGATCGTTGTGAATCCATCTTTCAGATGAGGTCTCTTCCAAGCCTCTCGTAGGTCGTGCGGCCGAAACACGAACGTCGAAGCATTCCGTTTCGCTCCAGTAGTAGGCCTTTCTTGACTAAATTTTAACATGACGATCTATGTGATTACGGCAGAACTTTTGAACCCTTAAGTTTTAGCTATTTGGCTGACGTTTGACACACTCGATCGTTGTGACTCCACCTTTAAGATGAGGTTTCTTCCAAGCCTCTCGGAGGTCGTGCGGCCGAAACACGAGCGTCGAAGCATTCAGTTTCGCTCCAGTCGGAGGCCTTTATTGACTAAATTGTAACATGACGACCTATGTGATTTCGGCAGAACTTTTGAACCCTTAAGTTTGAGCTCGTGGGCTGAAGTTCGACACACTCGATCGTTGTGACTCCACCTTTCAGATGAGGTCTCTACCCAGCCTCTCGGACTTTGTGAGGCCGAGCGGTGAGTATCAAAGCATTCAGTTTTGCTCCAGTAGTAGGCCTTTATTGACTAAATTGTAACATGACGACCTATGTGATTTCGGCAGAACTTTTGAACCCTTAAGTTTGAGGTAGTGGGCTGACGCTCGACATACTCGATCGTTGTGAATCCACCTTTCAGATGAGGTCTCTTCCAAGCCTCTCGGACTTCGTGCTGCCGAAACACGAGCGTCGAAGCATTCCGTTTCGCTCCAGTAGTTGGCCTTTATTGACTAAATGGTAACATGACAACGTATGTAATTTCGGCAGAACTTTTGAACCCTTAAGTTTGAGCTCTTGGGCTGAAGTTCGACACACTCGATCGTTGTGAATCCATCTTTCAGATGAGGTCTCTTCCAAGCCTCTCGGACTTTGTGCGCCCGAGCGGCGAGCGTCAAAGCATTCCGTTTCGCTCCAGTAGTAGGCCTTTTTTGACTAAATTGTAACATGACGCCCTATGTGATTCCGGCAGAACTTTCGAACCCTTAAGTTTGAGCTCGTGGGCTGAAGTTAGACAAACTTGATCGTTGTGAATCCACCTTTCAGATGAGGTCTCTTCCAAGCCTCTCGGACTTCGTGCGGCCGAGCGGCGACCGTCAAAGCATTCCGTTTTGTTCCAGTTGTAGGACTTTATTGACTAAATTGTAACATGACGACCTATGTTTTTTCGGCAGAACTTATGAACCTTAAATTTGGCCTAGTGGGCTGACGTTCGACACACTCGATCGTTGTGAATCCACCTTTGAGATGAGGTCTCTTCAAAGCCTCTCGGACTTCGTGCGGCAGAGCGGCGAGTGTCAAAGCATTCAGTTTCGCTCCAGTCGGAGTCCTTTATTGACTAAATTGTAACATGACGACCTATGTGATTTCGGCAGAACTTTTGAACCCTTAAGTTTGAGCTCGTGGGCTGAAGTTCAACACACTCGATCGTTGTGAATCCATCTTTCAGACGAGGTCTCTTCCAAGCCTCTCGGAGGTCGTGCGGCCGAAACACGAACGTCGAAGCATTCCGTTTCGCTCCAGTAGTAGGCCTTTCTTGACTAAATTGTAACATGACGACCTATGTGATTTCGGCAGAACCTTTGAACCCTTAAGTTTTAGCTCGTGGGCTGAAGTTCGACACACTCGATCGTTGTGACTCCACCTTTCAGATGAGGTCTCTACCCAGCCTCTCGGACTTTGTGAGGCCGAGCGGTGAGTGTCAAAGCATTCAGTTTTGCTCCAGTAGTAGGCCTTTATTGACTAAATTGTAACATGACGACCTATGTGATTTCGGCAGAACTTTTGAACCCTTAAGTTTGAGGTAGTGGGCTGACGCTCGACATACTCGATCGTTGTGAATCCACCTTTCAGATGAGGTCTCTTCCAAGCCTCTCGGACTTCGTGCTGCCGAAACACGAGCGTCGAAGCATTCCGTTTCGCTCCAGTAGTTGGCCTTTATTGACTAAATGGTAACATGACGACGTATGTAATTTCGGCAGAACTTTTGAACCCTTAAGTTTGAGCTTGTGGGCTGAAGTTCGACACACTCGATCGTTGTGAATCCATCTTTCAGATGAGGTCTCTTCCAAGCCTCTCGGACTTTGTGCGCCCGAGCGGCGAGCGTCAAAGCATTCCGTTTCGCTCCAGTAGTAGGCCTTTTTTGACTAAATTGTAACATGACGCCCTATGTGATTCCGGCAGAACTTTCGAACCCTTAAGTTTGAGCTCGTGGGCTGAAGTTAGACACACTTGATCGTTGTGAACCCACCTTTCAGATGAGGTCTCTTCCAAGCCTTTCGGACTTCGTGCGGCCGAGCTGCGACCGTCAAAGCATTCCGTTTCGCTCCAGTCGTAGGCCTTTATTGACTAAATTGTAACATGTCGACGAATGTTTTTTCGGCAGAACTTATGAACCTTCAATTTGGCCTAGTGGGCTGACGTTCGACACACTCGATCGTTGTGAATCCCCCTTTGAGATGAGGTCTCTTCAAAGCCTCTCGGACTTCGTGCAGCAGAGCGGCGAGTGTCAAAGCATTCAGTTTCGCTCCAGTCGGAGTCCTTTATTGACTAAATTGTAACATGACGACCTATGTGATTTCGGCAGAACTTTTGAACCCTTAAGTTTGAGCTCGTGGGCTGAAGTTCAACACACTCGATCGTTGTGAATCCATCTTTCAGATGAGGTCTCTTCCAAGCCTCTCGTAGGTCGTGCGGCCGAAACACGAACGTCGAAGCATTCCGTTTCGCTCCAGTAGTTGGCCTTTCTTGACTAAATTTTAACATGACGATCTATGTGATTTCGGCAGAACTTTTGAACCCTTAAGTTTTAGCTATTTGGCTGACGTTTGACACACTCGATCGTTGTGACTCCACCTTTAAGATGAGGTTTCTTCCAAGCCTCTCGGAGGTCGTGCGGCCGAAACACGAGCGTCGAAGCATTCAGTTTCGCTCCAGTCGGAGGCCTTTATTGACTAAATTGTAACATGACGACCTATGTGATTTCGGCAGAACTTTTGAACCCTTAAGTTTGAGCTCGTGGGCTGAAGTTCGACACACTCGATCGTTGTGACTCCACCTTTCAGATGAGGTCTCTACCCAGCCTCTCGGACTTTGTGAGGCCGAGCGGTGAGTGTCAAAGCATTCAGTTTTGCTCCAGGAGTAGGCCTTTATTGACTAAATGGTAACATGACGACGTATGTAATTTCGGCAGAACTTTTGAACCCTTAAGTTTGAGCTCGTGGACTGAAGTTCGACACACTCGATCGTTGTGAATCCATCTTTCAGATCAGGTCTCTTCCAAGCCTCTCGGACTTTGTGCGCCCGAGCGGCGAGCGTCAAAGCATTCAGTTTCGCTCCAGTCGTAGGCCTTTATTGACTAAATTGTAACATGACGACATATGTGATTTTGGCAGAACTTTTGAACCCTTAAGTTTGAGCTCGTGGGCTGACGTTCAACACACTTGATCGTTGTGAATCCACCTTTCAGATGAGGTCTCTTCCAAGCCTCTCGGACTTCGTGCGCCCGAGCGGCGAGCGTCGAAGCATTCCGTTTCGCTCCAGTAGTTGGCCTTTATTGACTAAATGGTAACATGACGACGTATGTGATTTCGGCAGAACTTTTGAACCCTTAAGTTTGAGCTCGTGGGCTGAAGTTCGACACACTCGATCGTTGTGAATCCATCTTTCAGATGAGGTCTCTTCCAAGCCTCTCGGAATTCGTGCGGCCGAGCGGCGACCGTCAAAGCATTCCGTTTCGCTCCAATCGTAGGCCTTTATTGACTAAATTGTAACATGACGACCTATGTTTTTTCGGCAGAACTTATTAACCTTAAATTTTAGCTAGTGGGCTGTCGTTCGACACACTCGATCGTTGTGAATCCCCCTTTCAGATGAGGTCTCTTCCAAACCTCTCGGACTTCGTGCGGCAGAGCGGTGAGTGTCAAAGCATTCAGTTTCGCTCCAGTCGGAGGCCTTTATTGACTAAATTGTAACATGACGACCTATGTGATTTCGGCAGAACCTTTGAACACTTAAGTTTGAGCAAGGAGGCTGACATTCGACACACTCGATCGTTGTGAATCCACCTTTCAGATGAGGTCTCTTCCAAGCCTCTCGGAGGTCGTGCGGCCGAAACACGAGCGTCGAAGCATTCCGTTTCGCTCCAGTAGTAGGCCTTTATTGACTAAATTGTAACATGACGACCTATGTGATTTCGGCAGAACTTTTGAACCCTTAAGTTTGAGGTAGTGGGCTGACGTTCAACACACTCGATCGTTGTGAATCCACCTTTCAGATGAGGTCTCTTCCAAGCCTCTCGGACATCGTGCGGCCGAAACACGAGCGTCGAAGCATTCCATTTCGCTCCAGTAGTTGGCCTTTATTGACTAAATGGTAACATGACGACGTATGTAATTTCGGCAGAACTTTTGAACCCTTAAGTTTGAGGTAGTGGGCTGACGTTCAACACACTCGATCGTTGTGAATCCATCTTTCAGATGAGGTCTCTTCCAAGCCTCTCGGACTTTGTGCGCCCGAGCGGCGAGCGTCAAAGCATTCCGTTTCGCTCCAGTAGTAGGCCTTTTTTGACTAAATTGTAACATGACGCCCTATGTGATTCCGGCAGAACTTTCGAACCCTTAAGTTTGAGCTCGTGGGCTGAAGTTAGACACACTTGATCGTTGTGAACCCACCTTTCAGATGAGGTCTCTTCCAAGCCTTTCGGACTTCGTGCGGCCGAGCTGCGACCGTCAAAGCATTCCGTTTCGCTCCAATCGTAGGCCTTTATTGACTAAATTGTAACATGTCGACGAATGTTTTTTCGGCAGAACTTATGAACCTTCAATTTGGCCTAGTGGGCTGACGTTCGACACACTCGATCGTTGTGAATCCCCCTTTGAGATGAGGTCTCTTCAAAGCCTCTCGGACTTCGTGCGGCAGAGCGGCGAGTGTCAAAGGATTCAGTTTCGCTCCAGTCGGAGTCCTTTATTGACTAAATTGTAACATGACGACCTATGTGATTTCGGCAGAACTTTTGAACCCTTAAGTTTGAGCTCGTGGGGTGAAGTTCAACACAATCGATCGTTGTGAATCCATCTTTCAGATGAGGTCTCTTCCAAGCCTCTCGTAGGTCGTGCGGCCGAAACACGAACGTCGAAGCATTCCGTTTCGCTCCAGTAGTAGGCCTTTCTTGACTAAATTTTAACATGACGATCTATGTGATTACGGCAGAACTTTTGAACCCTTAAGTTTTAGCTATTTGGCTGACGTTTGACACACTCGATCGTTGTGACTCCACCTTTAAGATGAGGTTTCTTCCAAGCCTCTCGGAGGTCGTGCGGCCGAAACACGAGCGTCGAAGCATTCAGTTTCGCTCCAGTCGGAGGCCTTTATTGACTAAATTGTAACATGACGACCTATGTGATTTCGGCAGAACTTTTGAACCCTTAAGTTTGAGCTCGTGGGCTGAAGTTCGACACACTCGATCGTTGTGACTCCACCTTTCAGATGAGGTCTCTACCCAGCCTCTCGGACTTTGTGAGGCCGAGCGGTGAGTATCAAAGCATTCAGTTTTGCTCCAGTAGTAGGCCTTTATTGACTAAATTGTAACATGACGACCTATGTGATTTCGGCAGAACTTTTGAACCCTTAAGTTTGAGGTAGTGGGCTGACGCTCGACATACTCGATCGTTGTGAATCCACCTTTCAGATGAGGTCTCTTCCAAGCCTCTCGGACTTCGTGCTGCCGAAACACGAGCGTCGAAGCATTCCGTTTCGCTCCAGTAGTTGGCCTTTATTGACTAAATGGTAACATGACAACGTATGTAATTTCGGCAGAACTTTTGAACCCTTAAGTTTGAGCTCTTGGGCTGAAGTTCGACACACTCGATCGTTGTGAATCCATCTTTCAGATGAGGTCTCTTCCAAGCCTCTCGGACTTTGTGCGCCCGAGCGGCGAGCGTCAAAGCATTCCGTTTCGCTCCAGTAGTAGGCCTTTTTTGACTAAATTGTAACATGACGCCCTATGTGATTCCGGCAGAACTTTCGAACCCTTAAGTTTGAGCTCGTGGGCTGAAGTTAGACAAACTTGATCGTTGTGAATCCACCTTTCAGATGAGGTCTCTTCCAAGCCTCTCGGACTTCGTGCGGCCGAGCGGCGACCGTCAAAGCATTCCGTTTTGTTCCAGTTGTAGGACTTTATTGACTAAATTGTAACATGACGACCTATGTTTTTTCGGCAGAACTTATGAACCTTAAATTTGGCCTAGTGGGCTGACGTTCGACACACTCGATCGTTGTGAATCCACCTTTGAGATGAGGTCTCTTCAAAGCCTCTCGGACTTCGTGCGGCAGAGCGGCGAGTGTCAAAGCATTCAGTTTCGCTCCAGTCGGAGTCCTTTATTGACTAAATTGTAACATGACGACCTATGTGATTTCGGCAGAACTTTTGAACCCTTAAGTTTGAGCTCGTGGGCTGAAGTTCAACACACTCGATCGTTGTGAATCCATCTTTCAGACGAGGTCTCTTCCAAGCCTCTCGGAGGTCGTGCGGCCGAAACACGAACGTCGAAGCATTCCGTTTCGCTCCAGTAGTAGGCCTTTCTTGACTAAATTGTAACATGACGACCTATGTGATTTCGGCAGAACCTTTGAACCCTTAAGTTTTAGCTCGTGGGCTGAAGTTCGACACACTCGATCGTTGTGACTCCACCTTTCAGATGAGGTCTCTACCCAGCCTCTCGGACTTTGTGAGGCCGAGCGGTGAGTGTCAAAGCATTCAGTTTTGCTCCAGTAGTAGGCCTTTATTGACTAAATTGTAACATGACGACCTATGTGATTTCGGCAGAACTTTTGAACCCTTAAGTTTGAGGTAGTGGGCTGACGCTCGACATACTCGATCGTTGTGAATCCACCTTTCAGATGAGGTCTCTTCCAAGCCTCTCGGACTTCGTGCTGCCGAAACACGAGCGTCGAAGCATTCCGTTTCGCTCCAGTAGTTGGCCTTTATTGACTAAATGGTAACATGACGACGTATGTAATTTCGGCAGAACTTTTGAACCCTTAAGTTTGAGCTTGTGGGCTGAAGTTCGACACACTCGATCGTTGTGAATCCATCTTTCAGATGAGGTCTCTTCCAAGCCTCTCGGACTTCGTGCGGCCGAGCGGCGAGCGTCAAAGCATTCCGTTTCGCTCCAGTAGTAGGCCTTTATTGACTAAATTGTAACATGACGCCCTATGTGATTTCGGCAGAACTTTCGAACCCTTAAGTTTGAGCTCGTGGGCTGAAGTTAGACACACTTGATCGTTGTGAATCCACCTTTCAGATGAGGTCTCTTCCAAGCCTCTCGGACTTCGTGCGGCCGAGCGGCGACCGTCAAAGCATTCCGTTTCGCTCCAGTCGTAGGCCTTTATTGACTAAATTGTAACATGATCGACCTATGTTATTTTCGGCAGAACTTATGAACCTTCAATTTGAGCCTAGTGGGCTGACGTTCGACACACTCGATCGTTGTGAATCCCCCTTTCAGATGAGGTCTCTTCAAAGCCTCTCGGACTTCGTGCAGGCCGAGCGGCGAGCTGTCAAAGCATTCAGTTTCGCTCCAGTCGGAGTCCTTTATTGACTAAATTGTAACATGACGACCTATGTGATTTCGGCAGAACTTTTGAACCCTTAAGTTTGAGCTCGTGGGCTGAAGTTCAACACACTCGATCGTTGTGAATCCATCTTTCAGATGAGGTCTCTTCCAAGCCTCTCGTAGGTCGTGCGGCCGAAACACGAACGTCGTAGCATTCCGTTTCGCTCCAGTAGTAGGCCTTTCTTGACTAAATTTTAACATGACGATCTATGTGATTTCGGCAGAACTTTTGAACCCTTAAGTTTTAGCTATTTGGCTGACGTTTGACACACTCGATCGTTGTGACTCCACCTTTAAGATGAGGTTTCTTCCAAGCCTCTCGGAGGTCGTGCGGCCGAAACACGAGCGTCGAAGCATTCAGTTTCGCTCCAGTCGGAGGCCTTTATTGACTAAATTGTAACATGACGACCTATGTGATTTCGGCAGAACTTTTGAACCCTTAAGTTTGAGCTCGTGGGCTGAAGTTCGACACACTCGATCGTTGTGACTCCACCTTTCAGATGAGGTCTCTACCCAGCCTCTCGGACTTTGTGAGGCCGAGCGGTGAGTGTCAAAGCATTCAGTTTTGCTCCAGGAGTAGGCCTTTATTGACTAAATTGTAACATGACGACCTATGTGATTTCGGCAGAACTTTTGAACCCTTAAGTTTGAGGTAGTGGGCTGACGCTCGACATACTCGATCGTTGTGAATCCACCTTTCAGATGAGGTCTCTTCCAAGCCTCTCGGACTTCGTGCTGCCGAAACACGAGCGTCAAAGCATTCCGTTTCGCTCCAGTAGTTGGCCTTTATTGACTAAACGGTAACATGACAACGTATGTAATTTCGGCAGAACTTTTTAACCCTTAAGTTTGAGCTCTTGGGCTGAAGTTAGACAAACTTGATCGTTGTGAATCCACCTTTCAGATGAGGTCTCTTCCAAGCCTCTCGGACTTCGTGCGGCCGAGCGGCGACCGTCAAAGCATTCCGTTTTGTTCCAGTTGTAGGACTTTATTGACTAAATTGTAACATGACGACCTATGTTTTTTCGGCAGAACTTATGAACCTTAAATTTGGCCTAGTGGGCTGACGTTCGACACACTCGATCGTTGTGAATCCCCCTTTGAGATGAGGTCTCTTCAAAGCCTCTCGGACTTCGTGCGGCAGAGCGGCGTGTGTCAAAGCATTCAGTTTCGCTCCAGTTGGAGTCCTTTATTGACTAAATTGTAACATGACGACCTATGTGATTTCGGCAGAACTTTTGAACCCTTAAGTTTGAGCTCGTGGGCTGAAGTTCAACACACTCGATCGTTGTGAATCCATCTTTCAGATGAGGTCTCTTCCAAGCCTCTCGGAGGTCGTGCGGCCGAAACACGAACGTCGAAGCATTCCGTTTCGCTCCAGTAGTAGGCCTTTCTTGACTAAATTGTAACATGACGACCTATGTGATTTCGGCAGAACTTTTGAACCCTTAAGTTTTAGCTCGTGGGCTGAAGTTCGACACACTCGATCGTTGTGACTCCACCTTTCAGATGAGGTCTCTACCCAGCCTCTCGGACTTTGTGAGGCCGAGCGGTGAGTGTCAAAGCATTCAGTTTTGCTCCAGTAGTAGGCCTTTATTGACTAAATTGTAACATGACGACCTATGTGATTTCGGCAGAACTTTTGAACCCTTAAGTTTGAGGTAGTGGGCTGACGCTCGACATACTCGATCGTTGTGAATCCACCTTTCAGATGAGGTCTCTTCCAAGCCTCTCGGACTTCGTGCTGCCGAAACACGAGCGTCGAAGCATTCCGTTTCGCTCCAGTAGTTGGCCTTTATTGACTAAATGGTAACATGACGACGTGTGTAATTTCGGCAGAACTTTTGAACCCTTAAGTTTGAGCTCGTGGGCTGAAGTTCGACACACTCGATCGTTGTGAATCCATCTTTCAGATGAGGTCTCTTCCAAGCCTCTCGGAGGTCGTGCGGCCGAAACACGAACGTCGAAGCATTCCGTTTCGCTCCAGTAGTAGGCCTTTATTGACTAAATTGTAACATGACGACCTATGTGATTTCGGCAGAACTTTTGAACCCTTAAGTTTGAGCTAGTGGGCTGACGTTCGACACACTCGATCGTTGTGAATCCACCTTTCAGATGAGGTCTCTTCCAAGCCTCTCGGACTTCGTGCGGCCGAGCGGCGAGCGTCAAAGCATTCAGTTTCGCTCCAGTCGGAGGCCTTTATTGACTAAATTGTAACATGACGACCTATGTGATTTCGGCAGAACTTTTGAACCCTTAAGTTTGAGCTCGTGGGCTGACGTTCGACACACTCGATCGTTGTGAATCCACCTTTCAGATGAGGTCTCTTCCAAGCCTCTCGGAGGTCGTGCGGCCGAAACACGAGCGTCGAAGCATTCCGTTTCGCTCCAGTAGTAAGGCCTTTGTTGACTAAATAATAAAATGACGACCTATGTGATTTCGGCAGAACTTTTTAACCCTTAAGTTTGAGCTAGTGGGCTGACGTTCGACACACTCGATCGTTGTGAATCCACCTTTCAGATGATATTTCTTCCAAGCCTCACAGACTTCGTGCGGCCGAGCGGCGACCGTCAAAGCATTCAGTTTTGCTCCAGTAGTAGGCCTTTAATGACTAAATTGTAACATGACGACCTATGTGATTTCGGCAGAAATTTTGAACCCTTAAGTTTGAGCTCGTGGGCTGACGTTCGATACACTCGATCGTTGTGAATCCACCTTTCAGATGAGGTCTCTTCCAAGACTCTCGGAGGTCGTGCGGCCGAAACACGAGCGTCGAAGCATTCCGTTTCGCTCCAGTAGTAGGCCTTTATTGACTAAATTGTAACATGACGACCGATGTGATTTCGGCAGAACTTTTGAACCCTTAAGTTTGAGCTAGTGGGATGACGTTTGACACACTCGATCGTTGTGAATCCACCTTTCAGATGAGGTCTCTTCCAAGCCTCTCGGACTTCGTGCGGCCGAGCGGCGAGCGTCAAAGCCTTCAGTTTCGCTCCAGTCGGAGGCCTTTATTGACTAAATTGTAACATGACGACCTATGTGATTCGGCAGAACGTTTGAACCCTTAAGTTAGAGTTAGTGGGGTGACGCTCGACACACTCGATCGTTGTGAATCCACCTTTCAGAAGAGGTCTCTTCCAAGCCTCTCGGAGGCCGTAGGGCCGAAACACGAGCATCAAAGCATTCCGTTTCACTCCCGTCGTAGGCCGTTATTCACTAAATTGTAACATGACGACCTATGTGATTTCGGCAGAACCTTTGAACCCTTAAGTTTGAGCTAGTGGGATGACGTTTGACACACTCGATCGTTGTGAATCCACCTTTCAGATGAGGTCTCTTCCAAGCCTCTCAGACTTCGTGCGGCCGAGCAGCGACCATCAAAGCATTCAGTTTCGCTCCAGTTGTAGGCCTTTATTGACTAAATTTTAACATGACGACCTTTGTGATTCCGGCAGAACTTTTGAATCCTTAAGTTTGAGCTAGTGGGCTGACGTTCGACACACTCGATCGTTGTGAATCCACCTTTCAGATGATATTTCTTCCAAGCCTCTCAGACTTCGTGTGGCCGAGCGGCAACCGTCAAAGCATTCAGTTTTGCTCCTGTAGTAGGCCTTTATTGACTAAATTGTAACATGACGACCTATGTGATTTCGGCAGAACGTTTGAACCCTTAAGTTAGAGTTAGTGGGGTGACGCTCGACACACTCGATCGTTGTGAATCCACCTTTCAGATGAGGTCTCTTCCAAGCCTCTCGGAGGCCGTAGGGCCGAAACACGAGCATCAAAGCATTCCGTTTCACTCCCGTCGTAGGCCTTTATTGACTAAATAATAAAATGACGACCTATGTGATTTCGGCAGAACTTTTGAAGCCTTAAGTTTGAGCTCGTGGGCTGACGTTCGATACACTCGATCGTTGTGAATCCACCTTTCAGATGAGGTCTCTTCCAAGGCTCTCGGAGATCGTGCGGCCGAAACACGAGCGTCGAAGCATTCCGTTTCGCTCCAGTTGTAGGCCTTTATTGACTAAATTTTAACATGACGACCTATGTGATTTCGGCAGAACTTTTGAACCCTTAAGTTTGAGCTAGTGGGCTGACGTTCGACACACTCGATCGTTGTGAATCCACCTTTCAGATGATATTTCTTCCAAGCCTCTCAGACTTCGTGTGGCCGAGCGGCGACCGTCAAAGCATTCAGTTTTGCTCCAGTAGTAGGCCTTTATTGACTAAATTGTAACATGACGACCTATGTGATTTCGGCAGAATTTTTGAACCCTTAAGTTTGAGGTAGTGGGGTGACGCTCGAGACACTCGATCGTTGTGAATCCACCTTTCAGATGAGGTCTCTTCCAAGCCTCTCGGAGGTCGTAGGGCCGAGCAGCGACCATCAAAGCATTCAGTTTCGCTCCAGTTGTAGGCCTTAATTGACAAAATTTTAACATGACGACCTATGTGATTTCGGCAGAACTTTTGAACCCTTAAGTTTGAGCTAGTGGGCTGACGTTCGACACACTCGATCGTTGTGAATCCACCTTTCAGATGATATTTCTTCCAAGCCTCACAGACTTCGTGCGGCCGAGCGGCGACCGTCAAAGCATTCAGTTTCGCTCCAGTTGTAGGCCTTTATTGACTAAATTGTAACATGACGACCTATGTGATTTCGGCAGAACTTTTGAATCCTTAAGTTTGAGCTCGTGGGCTGACGTTCGATACACTCGATCGTTGTGAATCCACCTTTAAGATGAGGTCTCTTCCAAGCCTCTCGGAGGTCGTAGGGCCGAGCAGCGACCATCAAAGCATTCAGTTTCGCTCCAGTTGTAGGCCTTTATTGACTAAATTGTAACATGACGACCTATGTGATTTCGGCAGAACTTTTGAATCCTTAAGTTTGAGCTCGTGGGCTGACGTTCGATACACTCGATCGTTGTGAATCCACCTTTAAGATGAGGTCTCTTCCAAGACTCTCGGAGGTCGTGCGGCCGAAACACGAGCGTCGAAGCATTCAGTTTCGCTCCAGTAGTAGGCCTTTATTGACTAAATTGTAACATGGCGACCGATGTGATTTCGGCAGAACTTTTGAACCCTTAAGTTTGAGCTAGTGGGATGACGTTTGACACACTCGATCGTTGTGAATCCACCTTTCAGATGAGGTCTCTTCCAAGCCTCTCGGACTTCGTGCGGCCGAGCAGCGACCATCAAAGCATTCAGTTTCGCTCCAGTTGTAGGCCTTTATTGACTAAATTTTAACATGACGACCTATATGATTTCGGCAGAACTTTTGAACCCTTAAGTTTGAGCTAGTGGGCTGACGTTCGACACACTCGATCGTTGTGAATCCACCTTTCAGATGATATTTCTTCCAAGCCTCTCAGAATTCGTGTGGCCGAGCGGCGACCGTCAAAGCATTCAGTTTTGCTCCAGTAGTAGGCCTTTATTGACTAAATTGTAACATGACGACCTATGTGATTTCGGCAGAACTTTTGAACCCTTAAGTTTGAGCTAGTTCGACACACTCGATCGATGTGAATCCACCTTTCAGATGATATTTCTTCCAAGCCTCTCAGACTTCGTGTGGCTGAGCGGCGACCGTCAAAGCATTCAGTTTTGCTCCAGTAGTAGGCCTTTATTGACTAAATTGTAACATGACGACCTATGTGATTTCGGCAGAACCTTTGAACCCTTATGTTTGAACCCGTGGGCTGACGTTCGATACACTCGATCGTTGTGAATCCACCTTTCAGATGAGGTCTCTTCCAAGCCTCTCGCAGGTCGTGCGGCCGAAACACTATCGTCGAAGCATTCCGTTTCGCTCCAGTAGTCGGCCTTTATTGACTAAATTTTAACATGACGACCTATGTTATTTCGGCAGAACTTTTGAACCTTAAATTTGAGCTAGTAGGCTGATGTTCGACACACTCGATCGTTGTAAATCCACCTTTCAGATGAGGTCTCTTCCAAGCCTCCCCGACTTCGTGCGGCCGAGCGGCGAGCGTCAAAGCATTCAGTTTCGCTCGAGTCGGAGGCCATAATTGACTAAATTGTAACATGACGACCTATGTGATTACGGCAGAACTTTTTAACCCTTAAGTTTGAGCTCGTGGGCTGACGTTCGATACACTCGATCGTTGTGAATCCACCTTTCAGATGAGGTCTCTTCCAAGACTCTCGGAGGTCGTGCGGCCGAAACACGAGCGTCGAAGCATTCCGTTTCGCTCCAGTAGTAGGCCTTTATTGACTAAATTGTAACATGACGACCGATGTGATTTCGGCAGAACTTTTGAACCCTTAAGTTTGAGTTCGTGGGCTGAAGTTCGACACACTCGATCGTTGTGAATCCACCTTTCAGATGAGGTCTCTTCCAAGACTCTCGGACTTCGTGCGGCCGAGCGGCGACCGTCAAAGCATTCCGTTTCACTCCAGTCGTAGGCCTTTATTGACTAAATTGTAACATGACAACCTATGTGATTTCGTCAGAACCTTTGAACCCTTACGTTTGAGCTAGTGGGCTGACGTTCGACACACTCGATCGTTGTGAATCCACCTTTCAGATGAGGTCTCTTCCTAGCTTCTCGGGCTTCGTGCGGCCAAGCGACGACTGTCAAAGCATTCAGTTCCTCTTCAGTAGTCGGCCTTTATTGACTAAATTGTAACATGACGACCTATGTCATTTCGGCTGAATTTATGAACATTAAATGTGAGCTAGTGAGCTGATGTTCGACACACTCGATCGTTGTGAATCCCCCTTTCAGATGAGGTCTCTTCCAAGCCTCTCGGACTTCGTGCGGCCGAGCGGCGAGTGTCAAAGCCTTAAGTTTCGCTCCAGTCGGAGGCCTTTATTGACTAAATTGTAACATGACGACCTATGTGATTTCGGCAGAACTTTTGAACCCTTAAGTTTGAGCTAGTGGGCTGACGTTCGACACACTCGATCGTTGTGAATCCACCTTTCAGATGATATTTCTTCCAAGCCTCTCAGACTTCGTGTGGCCGAGCGGCGACCGTCAAAGCATTCAGTTTTGCTCCAGTAGTAGGCCTTTATTGACTAAATTGTAACATGACGACCTATGTGATTTCGGCAGAACTTTTGAACTCTTAAGTTTGAGCTCGTCGGCTGACGTTCGACACACTCGATCGTTGTAAATCCACCTTTCAGATGAGGTCTCTTCCAAGCCTCCCCGACTTCGTGCGGCCGAGCGGCGAGCGTCAAAGCATTCAGTTTCGCTCCAGTCGTAGGCCATAATTGACTAAATTGTAACATGACGACCTATGTGATTACGGCAGAACTTTTTAACCCTTAAGTTTGAGCTCGTGGGCTGACGTTCGATACACTCGATCGTTGTGAATCCACCTTTCAGATGAGGTCTCTTCCAAGACTCTCGGAGGTCGTGCGGCCGAAACACGAGCGTCGAAGCATTCCGTTTCGCTCCAGTAGTAGGCCTTTATTGACTAAATTGTAACATGACGACCGATGTGATTTCGGCAGAACTTTTGAACCCTTAAGTTTGAGCTCGTGGGCTGAAGTTCGACACACTCGATCGTTGTGAATCCACCTTTCAGATGAGGTCTCTTCCAAGCCTCTCGGAGGCCGTAGGGCCGAAACACGTGCATCAAAGCATTCCGTTTCTCTCCCGTCGTAGGCCGTTATTCACTAAATTGCAACATGACGACCTATGTGATTTCGGCAGAACTTTTGAACCCTTAAGTTTGAGCTAGTGGGATGACGTTTGACACACTCGATCGTTGTGAATCCACCTTTCAGATGAGGTCTCTTCCAAGCCTCTCAGACTTCGTGCGGCCGAGCAGCGACCATCAAAGCATTCAGTTTCGCTCCAGTTATAGGCCTTTATTGACTAAATTTTAACATGACGACCTATGTGATTTCGGCAGAACTTTTGAACTCTTAAGTTTGAGCTCGTCGGCTGACGTTCGACACACTCGATCGTTGTAAATCCACCTTTCAGATTAGGTCTCTTCCAAGCCTCCCCGACTTCGTGCGGCCGAGCGGCGAGCGTCAAAGCATTCAGTTTCGCTCCAGTCGGAGGCCATAATTGACTAAATTGTAACATGACGACCTATGTGATTACGGCAGAACTTTTGAACCCTTAAGTTTGAGCTCGTGGGCTGACGTTCGATACACTCGATCGTTGTGAATCCACCTTTCAGATGAGGTCTCTTCCAAGACTCTCGGAGGTCGTGCGGCCGAAACACGAGCGTCGAAGCATTCCGTTTCGCTCCAGTAGGAGGCCTTTATTGACTAAATTGTAACATGACGACCGATGTGATTTCGGCAGAACTTTTGAACCCTTAAGTTTGAGCTAGTGGGATGACGTTTGACACACTCGATCGTTGTGAATCCACCTTTCAGATGAGGTCTCTTCCAAGCCTCTCGGACTTCGTGCGGCCGAGCGGCGAGCGTCAAAGCCTTCAGTTTCGCTCCAGTCGGAGGCCTTTATTGACTAAATTGTAACATGACGACCTATGTGATTTCGGCAGAACGTTTGAACCCTTAAGTTTGAGTTAGTGGGGTGACGCTCGACACACTCGATCGTTGTGAATCCACCTTTCAGATGAGGTCTCTTCCAAGCCTCTCGGAGGCCGTAGGGCCGAAACACGAGCATCAAAGCATTCCGTTTCACTCCCGTCGTAGGCCATTATTGACTAAATTGTAACATGACGACCTATGTTATTTTGGCAGAACTTTTGAACCCTTAAGTTTGAGCTCGTGGGCTGACGTTCAACACACTCGATCGTTGTGAATCCACCTTTCAGATGAGGTCTCTTCCAAGCCTCACAGACTTCGTGCGGCCGAGCGGCGACCGTAAAAGCACTCAGTTTCGCTCCAGTCGTAGGCCATAATTGACTAAATTGTAACATGACGACCTATGTGATTACGGCAGAACTTTTGAAGCCTTAAGTTTGAGCTCGTGGGCTGACGTTCGATACACTCGATCGTTGTGAATCCACCTTTCAGATGAGGTCTCTTCCAAGGCTCTCGGAGGTCGTGCGGCCGAAACACGAGCGTCGAAGCATTCCGTTTCGCTCTAGTTGTAGGCCTTTATTGACTAAATTTTAACATGACGACCTATGTGATTTCGGCAGAACTTTTGAACCCTTAAGTTTGAGCTAGTGGGCTGACGTTCGACACACTCGATCGTTGTGAATCCACCTTTCAGATGATATTTCTTCCAAGCCTCTCAGACTTCGTGTGGCCGAGCGGCGACCGTCAAAGCATTCAGTTTTGCTCCAGTAGTAGGCCTTTATTGACTAAATTGTAACATGACGACCTATGTGATTTCGGCAGAATTTTTGAACCCTTAAGTTTGAGGTAGTGGGGTGACGCTCGAGACACTCGATCGTTGTGAATCCACCTTTCAGATGAGGTCTCTTCCAAGCCTCTCGGAGGTCGTAGGGCCGAGCAGCGACCATCAAAGCATTCAGTTTCGCTCCAGTTGTAGGCCTTAATTGACAAAATTTTAACATGACGACCTATGTGATTTCGGCAGAACTTTTGAACCCTTAAGTTTGAGCTAGTGGGCTGACGTTCGACACACTCGATCGTTGTGAATCCCCCTTTCAGTTGAGGTCTCTTCCAAGACTCTCGGACTTCGTGCGGCCGAGCGGCGAGCGTCAAAGCATTCAGTATCGCTCCAGTCGGAGGCCTTTATTGACTAAATTGTAACATGACGACCGATGTGATTTCGGCAGAACTTTTGAACCCTTAAGTTTGAGCTCGTGGGCTGACGTTCGATACACTCGATCGTTGTGAATCCACCTTTCAGATGAGGTCTCTTCCAAGCCTCTCGCAGGTCGTGCGGCCGAAACACTATCGTCGAAGCATTCCGTTTCGCTCCAGTAGTAGGCCTTTATTGACTAAATATTAACATGACGACCTATGTGATTTCAGCAGAACTTTTGAACTCTTAAGTTTGAGTTAGTGGGCTGACGTTCGACACACTCGATCGTTGTGAATCCACCTTTCAGATGAGGTCTCTTCCAAGCCTCTCGCAGGTCGTGCGGCCGAAACACTATCGTCGAAGCATTCCGTTTCGCTCCAGTAGTCGGCCTTTATTGACTAAATTTTAACATGACGACCTATGTGATTTCGGCAGAACTTTTGAACCTTAAATTTGAGCTCGTGGGCTGACGTTCGACACACTCGATCGTTGTGAATCCACCTTTCAGATGAGGTCTCTTCCAAGACTCTCGGAGTTCGTGCGGCCGAAACACGAGCGTCGAAGCATTCCGTTTCACTCCAGTATTAGACCTTTATTGACTAAATTGTAACATGACGACGTATGTGATTTCGGCAGAACTTTTGAACCTTTAAGTTTGAGCTATTTGGCTGACGTTTGACACACTCGATCGTTGTGACTCCACCTTTCAGACGAGGTCTCTACAAAGCCTCTCGGACTTTGTGAGGCCGAGCAGTGAGCGTCAAAGCATTCAGTTTCGCTCCAGTCGGAGGCCATAATTGACAAAATTGTAACACGGCGACCTATGTGATTTCGGCAGAACTTTTGAACCCTTAAGTTTGAGCTCATGGGCTGACGTTCGATACACTCGATCGTTGTGAATCCACCTTTCAGATGAGGTCTCTTCCAAGCCTCTCGGAGGTCGTGCGGCCGAAACACGAGCATCGAAGCATTCCATTTCGCTCCAGTCGTGGGCCTTGATTGACTAAATTGTAACATGACGACCTGTGTGATTTCGGCAGAACTTTTGAACACTTAAGTTTGAGCTAGGAGGTTTACATTCGACACACTCGATCGTTGTGAATCCACCTTTCAGATGAGGTCTCTTCCAAGCCTCTCGGAGGTCGTGCGGCCGAAACACGAGCGTCGAAGCATTCCGTTTCGCTCCAGTAGTAGGCCTTCATTGACGAAATTTTAACATGACGACCTATGTGATTTCGGCAGAACCTTTGAACTCTTAAGTTTGAGCTAGTGGGCTGACGTTTGACACACTCGATCGTTGTGACTCCACCTTTCAGATGAGGTCTCTACCAAGCCTCTCGGACTTTGTGAGGCCGAGCGGCGAGCGTCAAAGCATTCAGTTTCGCTCCAGTCGGAGGCCATAATTGACTAAATTGTAACACGGCGACCTATGTGATTTCGGCAGAACTTTTGAACCCTTAAGTTTGAGCTCGTGGGCTGACGTTCGATACACTCGATCGTTGTGAATCCACCTTTCAGATGAGTTCTCTTCCAAGACTCTCGGAGGTCGTGCGGCCGAAACACGAGCGTCGAAGCATTCCATTTCGCTCCCGTCGTAGGCCATTATTGACTAAATTGTAACATGACGACCTATGTGATTTTGGCAGAATCTTTGAACCCTTAATTTTGAGCTAGTGGGATGACGTTTGACACACTCGATCATTGTTAATCCACCTTTCAGATGAGGTCTCTTCCAAGCCTCTCGGACTTCGTGTGGCCGAGCAGCGACCATCAAAGCATTCCGTTACGCTCCAGTAGTAGGCCTTTATTGACTAAATATTAAAATGACGACGTATGTGATTTCGGCAGAACTTTTGAACCCTTAAGTTTGAGCTCGTGGGCTAATGTTCGACACACTCGATCGTTGTGAATCGACCTTTCAGATGATATTTCTTCCAAGACTCTCAGACTTCGTGCGGCCGAGCGGCCACCGTCAAAGCATTCAGTTTCGCTCCAGTTGTCGGCCTTTATTGTCTAAATTGTAACATAACGACCTATGTGAATTCGGCAGAACTTTTGAACCCATAAGTTTCAGCTAGTGGGCTGACGTTCGACACACTCAATCGTTGCGAATCCACCTTTCAGATGAGGTCTCTTCCAAGCCTCTCGGAGGTTGTAGGGCCGAAACACGAGCATCAAAGCATTCCGTTTCACTCCCGTCGTAGGCCATTATTGACTAAATTGTAACATGACGACCTATGTGATTTTGGCAGAACCTTTGAACCCTTAAGTTTGAGCTAGTGGGATGACGTTTGACATACTCGATCATTGTGAATCCACCTTTCAGATGAGGTCTCTTCCAAGCCTCTCGGAGGTCGTGCGGCCGAAACACGAGCGTCGAAGCATTCGGTTTCGCTCCAGTCGGAGGCCTTTATTGACTAAATTATAACATGACGACCTATGTTTTTTCGGCAGAACCTATGAAACTTAAATTTGAGCTAGTGGGCTGACGTTCGACACACTCGATCGTTGTGAATCCCCCTTTCAGATGAGGTCTGTTCCAAGCCTCTCGGACTTCGTGCGGCAGAGCGGCGAGTGTCAAAGCATTCAGTTTCGCTCCAGTCGGAGCCCTTTATTGACTAAATTGTAACATGACGACCTATGTGATTTCGGCAGAACTTTTGAACACTTAAGTTTGAGCTAGGAGGCTGACATTCGACACACTCGATCGTTGTGAATCCACCTTTCAGATGAGGTATCTTCCAAGCATCTCGGAGGTCGTGCGGCCGAAACACGAGCGTCGAAGCATTCCGTTTCGCTCCAGTAGTAGGCCTTTATTGACTAAATTTTAACATGACGACCTATGTGATTTCGTCAGAACTTTTGAACCCTTAAGTTTGAGCTATTTGGCTGACGTTTGACACACTCGATCGTTGTGAATCCACCTTTCAGATGAGGTCTCTTCCAAGCCTCTCGGACTTCGTGCGGCCGAGCAGCGACCATCAAAGCATTCAGTTTCGCTCCAGTCGTAGGCCTTTATTGACTAAATTGTAACATGACGACCTATGTGATTTCGGCAGAACCTTTGAACACTTAAGTTTGAGCTAGGAGGCTGACATTCGACACACTCGATCGTTGTGAATCCACCTTTCAGATGAGGTCTCTTCCAAGCCTCTCGGAGGTCGTGCGGCCGAAACACGAGCGTCGAAGCATTCCGTTTCGCTCCAGTAGTAGGCCTTTATTGACTAAATTGTAACATGACGACCTATGTGATTTCGGCAGAACTTTTGAACCCTTAAGTTGGAGGTAGTGGGCTGACGTTCAACACACTCGATCGTTGTGAATCCACCTTTCAGATGAGGTCTCTTCCAAGCCTCTCGGACATCGTGCGGCCGAAACACGAGCGTCGAAGCATTCCATTTCGCTCCAGTAGTTGGCCTTTACTGACTAAATGGTAACATGACGACGTATGTAATTTCGGCAGAACTTTTGAACCCTTAAGTTTGAGCTCGTGGACTGAAGTTCGACACACTCGATCGTTGTGAATCCGTCTTTCAGATGAGGTCTCTTCCAAGCCTCTCGGACTTTGTGCGCCCGAGCGGCGAGCGTCAAAGCATTCAGTTTCGCTCCAGTCGTAGGCCTTTATTGACTAAATTGTAACTTGACGACATATGTGATTTTGGCAGAACTTTTGAACCCTTAAGTTTGAGCTCGTGGGCTGACGTTCAAGACACTTGATCGTTGTGAATCCACCTTTCAGATGAGGTCTCTTCCAAGCCTCTCGGACTTTGTGCGCGCGAGGGGCGAGCGTCGAAGCATTCCGTTTCGCTCCAGTAGTTGGCCTTTATTGACTAAATGGTAACATGACGACGTATGTGATTTCGGCAGAACTTTTGAACCCTTTAGTTTGAGCTCGTGGGCTGAAGTTCGACACACTCGATCGTTGTGAATCCATCTTTCAGATGAGGTCTCTTCCAAGCCTCTCGGAATTCGTGCGGCCGAGCGGCGACCGTCAAAGCATTCCGTTTCGCTCCAGTCGTAGGCCTTTATTGACTAAATTGTAACATGACGACCTATGTTTTTTCGGCAGTACTTATGAACCTTAAATTTGGCCTAGTGGGCTGACGTTCGACACACTCGATCGTTGTGAATCCCCCTTTGAGATGAGGTCTCTTCAAAGCCTCTCGGACTTCGTGCGGCAGAGCGGCGAGTGTCAAAGCATTCAGTTTCGCTCCAGTCGGAGTCCTTTATTGACTAAATTGTAACATGACGACCTATGTGATTTCGGCAGAACCTTTGAACCCTTAAGTTTGAGCTCGTGGGCTGACGTTCGATACACTCTATCGTTGTGAATCCACCTTTCAGATGAGGTCTCTTCCAAGCCTCTCGGAGGTCGTGCGGCCGAAACACGAACGTCGAAGCATTCCGTTTCGCTCCAGTAGTAGGCCTTTATTGACTAAATTGTAACATGACGACCTATGTGATTTCGGCAGAACTTTTGAACCCTTAAGTTTGAGCTCGTGGGCTGAAGTTCGACACACTCGATCGTTGTGAATCCATCTTTCAGATGAGGTCTCTTCCAAGCCTCCCCGACTTCGTGCGGCCGAGCGGCGAGCGTCAAAGCATTCAATTTCGCTCCAGTAGTAGGCCTTTTTTGACTAAATTGTAGCATGACGACCGATGTGATTTCGGCAGAACTTTTGAACCCTTAAGTTTGAGTTCGTGGGCTGACGTTCTACACACTCGATCGTTGTGAATCCACCTTTCAGATGAGGTCTCTTCCAAGCCTCTCGGACTTCGTGCGGCCGAACAGCGACCATCAAAGCATTCAGTTTCGCTCCAGTTGTAGGCCTTTATTGACTAAATTTTAACATGACGACCTATGTGATTTCAGCAGAACTTTTGAACCCTTAAAATTGAGCTAGTGGGCTGACGTTCGACACACTCGATCGATGTGAATCCACCTTTCAGATGATATTTCTTCCAAGCCTCTCAGACTTCGTGTGGCCGAGCGGCGACCGTCAAAGCATTCAGTTTTGCTCTAGTAGTAGGCCTTTATTGACTAAATTGTAACATGACGACCTATGTGATTTCGGCAGAACTTTTGAACCCTTATGTTTGAGCTCGTGGGCTGACGTTCGACGCACTCGATCGTTGTGAATCCACCTTTCAGATGAGGTCTCTTCCAAGACTCTCGGAGGTCGTGCGGCCGAAACACGAGCGTCGAAGCATTCCGTTTCGCTCCAGTAGTAGGCCTTTATTGACTAAATTGTAACATGACGACCGATGTGATTTCGGCAGAACTTTTGAACCCTTAAGTTTGAGCTCGTGGGCTGAAGTTCGACACACTCGATCGTTGGGAATCCACCTTTCAGATGAGGTCTCTTCCAAGACTCTCGGACTTCGTGCGGCCTAGCGGCGACCGTCAAAGATTTCCGTTTCACTCCAGTCGTAGGCCTTTATTGACTAAATTGTAACATGACAACCTATGTGATTTCGTCAGAACCTTTGAACCCTTACGTTTGAGCTAGTGGGCTGACGTTCGACACACTCGATCGTTGTGAATCCACCTTTCAGATGAGGTCTCTTCCTAGCTTCTCGGGCTTCGTGCGGCCGAGCGGCGACTGTCAAAGCATTCAGTTTCTCTCCAGTAGTCGGCCTTTATTGACTAAATTGTAACATGACGACCTATGTCATTTCGGCAGAATTTATGAACCTTAAATTTGAGCTAGTGAGCTGATGTTCAACACACTCGATCGTTGTGAATCCCCCTTTCAGATGAGGTCTCTTCCAAGCCTCTCGGACTTCGTGCGGCTGAGCGGCGAGCGTCAAAGCCTTCAGTTTCGCTCCAGTCGGAGGCCTTTATTGACGAAATTGTAACATGACGACCTATGTGATTTCGGCAGAACGTTTGAACCCTTAAGTTTGAGTTAGTGGGGTGACGCTCGACACACTCGATCGTTGTAAATCCACCTTTCAGATGAGGTCTCTTCCAAGCCTCTCGGAGGCCGTAGGGCCGAAACACGTGCATCAAAGCATTCCGTTTCACTCCCGTCGTAGGCCGTTATTCACTAAATTGTAACATGACGACCTATGTGATTTCGGCAGAACCTTTGAACCCTTAAGTTTGAGCTAGTGGGATGACGTTTGACACACTCGATCGTTGTGAATCCACCTTTCAGATGAGGTCTCTTCCAAGCCTCTCAGACTTCGTGCGGCCGAGCAGCGACCATCAAAGCATTCAGTTTCGCTCCAGTTGTAGGCCTTTATTGACTAAATTTTAACATGACGACCTATGTGATTTCGGCAGAACTTTTGAACCCTTAAGTTTGAGGTAGTGGGGTGACGCTCGAGACACTCGATCGTTGTGAATCCACCTTTCAGATGAGGTCTCTTCCAAGACTCTCGGAGGTCGTGCGGCCGAAACACGAGCGTCGAAGCATTCCGTTTCGCTCCAGTAGTAGGCCTTTATTGACTAAATTGTAACATGACGACCGATGTGATTTCGGCAGAACTTTTGAACCCTTAAGTTTGAGCTCGTGGGCTGAAGTTCGACACACTCGATCGTTGGGAATCCACCTTTCAGATGAGGTCTCTTCCAAGACTCTCGGACTTCGTGCGGCCTAGCGGCGACCGTCAAAGCATTCCGTTTCACTCCAGTCGTAGGCCTTTATTGACTAAATTGTAACATGACAACCTATGTGATTTCGTCAGAACCTTTGAACCCTTACGTTTGAGCTAGTGGGCTGACGTTCGACACACTCGATCGTTGTGAATCCACCTTTCAGATGAGGTCTCTTCCTAGCTTCTCGGGCTTCGTGCGGCAGAGCGGCGACTGTCAAAGCATTCAGTTTCTCTCCAGTAGTCGGCCTTTATTGACTAAATTGTAACATGACGACCTATGTCATTTCGGCAGAATTTATGAACCTTAAATTTGATCTAGTGAGCTGATGTTCAACACACTCGATCGTTGTGAATCCCCCTTTCAGATGAGGTCTCTTCCAAGCCTCTCGGACTTCGTGCGGCCGAGCGGCGAGCGTCAAAGCCTTCAGTTTCGCTCCAGTCGGAGGCCTTTATTGACTAAATTGTAACATGACGACCTATGTGATTTCGGCAGAACGTTTGAACCCTTAAGTTTGAGTTAGTGGGGTGACGCTCGACACACTCGATCGTTGTGAATCCACCTTTCAGATGAGGTCTCTTCCAAGCCTCTCGGAGGCCGTAGGGCCGAAACACGTGCATCAAAGCATTCCGTTTCACTCCCGTCGTAGGCCGTTATTCACTAAATTGTAACATGACGACCTATGTGATTTCGGCAGAACCTTTGAACCCTTAAGTTTGAGCTAGTGGGATGACGTTTGACACACTCGATCGTTGTGAATCCACCTTTCAGATGAGGTCTCTTCCAAGCCTCTCAGACTTCGTGCGGCCGAGCAGCGACCATCAAAGCATTCCGTTTCGCTCCAGTAGTAGGCCTTTCTTGACTAAATTTTAACATGACGATCTATGTGATTTCGGCAGAACTTTTGAACCCTTAAGTTTTAGCTATTTGGCTGACGTTTGACACACTCGATCGTTGTGACTCCACCTTTCAGATGAGGTTTCTTCCAAGCCTCTCGGAGGTCGTGCGGCCGAAACACGAGCGTCGAAGCATTCAGTTTCGCTCCAGTAGTAGGCCTTTATTGACTAAATTTTAACATGAGGACCTATGTGATTTCGGCAGAACTTTTTATCCCTTAAGTTTG
>NW_026904298.1:0-43928 GCF_024500275.1 Phycodurus eques | reverse complement strand
TACTTTTGAGCTAGTGGGCTAAGATTTAAAAAAAACGATCAGTGGGAATCCAGCTTTCAGGGGAGGCCTCTTCCAAGCCTCTCAGAGGTCGTGGGGCCGAATGGCGAGCGTCAAAGCACTCAGTTTCGGTCCAGTAGTAGGCCTTTATTGACTAAATTGTAACATGACGACCTATGTGACTTTGGCATGACTTTTTAGCGCTTACTTTTGAGCTAGTGCGCTAAGATTTGAAACAAACGATCGGTGGGAATCCAGCTTTCAGGGGAGGCCTCTTCCAAGCCTCTCAGAGGTCGTGGGGCCGAACGGCGAGCGTCAAAGCACTCAGTTTCGGTCCAGTAGTAGGCCTTTATTGACTAAATTGTAACATGACGACCTTTGTGATTTTGGCAGGACATTTTAGCGCTTACTTTTGGCCTAGTGAGCTAAGATTTGAAACAAACGATCGGTGGGAATCCAGCTTTCAGGGTAGGACTCCCCCGAGTCTCTGGAACGCTGTGGGGCCAAACGGCGAGCGTCAAAGCACTTGGTTTCTCTCCAGTAGTTGGCCTTTATTGAGTAAATTGTAACATGACGACCTATGTGATTTTGGCAGGGCCTTTTAGCGCCTACTTTTCAGCTACTGGGCTATGATTTGAAACAAACGATCGGTGGGAATCCAGCTTACAGGGGAGTCCTCCCCCGAGTCTCTGGACGGCTGTTGGGCCGAGCGGCGAGCGTTAAAGCACTCAGTTTCGCTCTGGTACCATGACGACCGATTTGACTTCGGCACAACTTTAGGTCGCTTAATTTAAGCCTCGCGGGCTAGGAATTCACACAGACAATCCTTGGGAATCTAGCTTTCAAGGGAGGCCTCTTCCAAGCCTCTCGGAGGTCGTGGGGCCGAACGGCGAGCGTCAAAGCACTCTGTTTCGCTCCAGTAGTAGGCCTTTATTGACTAAATTGTAACATGACGACGTATGTGACTTTGGCATGACTTTTTAGCGCTTACATTTGAGCTATTGGGCTAAGATTTGAAACAAACGATCAGTGGGAATCCAGCTTTCAGGGGAGGCCTCTTCCAAGCCTCTCAGAGGTCGTGGGGCCGAACGGCGAGCGTCAAAGCACTCGGTTTCTCTCCAGTAGTAGGCCTTTATTGACTAAATTGTAACATGACGACCTATGTGACTTTGGCAGGACTTTTTAGCGCCTACTTTTGAGCTAGTGGGCTAAGATTTGACACAAACGATCGGTGGGAATCCAGCTTTCAGGGGAGACCTCCCCCGAGTCTCTGGACAGCTGTGTGGCCGAACGGCGAGCGTCAAAGCACTCGGTTTCTCTCCAGTAGTAGGCCTTTATTGACTAAATTGTAACATGACGACCCATGTGATTTTGGCAGGACTTTTTTGCGCCTACTTTTCAGCTACTGGGCTAAGATTTGAAGCAAACGATCGGTGGGAATCCAGCTTTCAGGGGAGGCCTCTTCCAAGCCTCTCAGAGAACGTGGGGCCGAACGGCGAGCGTCAAAGCACTTGGTTTCGCTCCAGTAGTAAGCCTTTATTGACTAAATTGTAACATGACGACCTATGTGACTTTGGCAGGACCTTTTAGCGCTTACTTTTGAGCTAGTGAGCTAAGATTTGAAACAAACGATCGGTGGGAATCCAGCTTTCAGGGGAGGCCTCCCCCGAGTCTCTGGACGGCTGTGGGGCCGAGCGGCGAGCGTTAAAGCACTCAGTTTCGCTCGAGTACCATGACGACCGATTTGACTTCGGCACGACTTTAGGTCGCTTAATTTCTACCTAGTGAGCTAGGAATTCACACAGACAAGCCTTGGGAATCCAGCTTTCAAGGGAGGCCTCTTCCAAGCCTCTCGGAGCTCGTGAGGCCGAACGGCGAGCGTCAAAGCACTCGGTTTCGCTCCAGTAGTAGGCCTTTATTGACTAAATTGTTAGATGACGACCTATGTGACTTTGGCAGGACCTTTTAGCGCCTACTTTTCAGCTACTGGGCTAAGATTTGAAACAAACGATCTGTGGGAATCCAGCTTTCAGGGGAGGCCTTTTCCAAGCTTCTCAGAGGTCGTGGGCCCGAACGGCGAGCGTCAAAGCACTCGGTTGCGCTCCAATAGTAGGCCTTTATTGACTAAATTATAACATGACAACCTATGTGACTTTGGCAGGACTTTTTAGCGCTTACTTTTGACCTAGTGCGCTAAGATTTGAAACAAACGATCGGTGGGAATCCAGCTTTCAGGGAAGTCCTCCCCCGAGTCTCTGGACGGCTGTTGGGCCGAGCGGCGAGCGTTAAAGCACTCAGTTTCGCTCTTGTACAATGACGACCGATTTGACTTCGGCACAACTTTAGGTCGCTTAATTTAAGCCTCGCGGGCTAGGAATTCACACAGACAATCCTTGGGAATCTAGCTTTCAAGGGAGGCGTCTTCCAAGCCTCTCGGAGGTCGTGGGGCCGAACGGCGAGCGTCAAAGCACTCTGTTTCGCTCCAGTAGTAGGCCTTTATTGACTAAATTGTAACATGACGACGTATGTGACTTTGGCATGACTTTTTAGCGCTTACATTTGAGCTATTGGGCTAAGATTTGAAACAAACGATCAGTGGGAATCCAGCTTTCAGGGGAGGCCTCTTCCAAGCCTCTCAGAGGACGTGGGGCCGAACGGCGAGCGTCAAAGCACTCGGTTTCTCTCCAGTAGTAGGCCTTTATTGACTAAATTGTAACATGACGACGTATGTGATTTTGGCAGGACTTTTTTGCGCCTACTTTTCAGCTGCTGGGCTAAGATTTGAAACAAACGATCGGTGGGAATCCAGCTTTCAGGGGAGGCCTCCCCCGAGTCTGTGGACATCTGTGGGGCCGAACGGCGAGCGTCAAAGCACTCGGTTTCTCTCCAGCAGTAGGCCTTTATTGACTAAATTGTAACATGACGACCTATGTGACTTTGGCAGGACTTTTTAGCGCCTACTTTTGAGCTAGTGGGCTAAGATTTGACACAAACGATCGGTGGGAATCCAGCTTTCAGGGGAGACCTCCCCCGAGTCTCTGGACAGCTGTGTGGCCGAACGGCGAGCGTCAAAGCACTCGGTTTCTCTCCAGTATTAGGCCTTTATTGACTAAATTGTAACATGACGACCTATGTGACTTTGGCAGGACTTTTTAGCGCTTACGTTTGAGCTAGTGGGCTAAGATTTGAAGTAAATGATCGGTGGGAATCCAGCTTTCAGGGGAGGCCTCTTCCAAGCCTCTCAGAGAACGTGGGGCCGAACGGCGAGCGTCAAAGCACTTGGTTTCGCTCCAGTAGTAAGCCTTTATTGACTAAATTGTAACATGACTACCTATGTGACTTTGGCAGGACATTTTAGCGCTTACGTTTGAGCTAGTGAGCTAGGATTTGAAACAAACGATCGGTGGGAATCCAGCTTTCAGGGGAGACCTCCCCCGAGTCTCTGGACAGCTGTGGGGCCGAACGGCGAGCGTCAAAGCACTCGGTTTCTCTCCAGTAGTAGGCCTTTATTGACTAAATTGTAACATGACGACCCATGTGACTTTGGCAGGACTTTTTTGCGCCTACTTTTCAGCTACTGGGCTAAGATTTGAAACAAACGATCGGTGGGAATCCAGCTTTCAGGGGAGGCCTCCCCCGAGTCTCTGGACGGCTGTGGGGCCGAGCGGCGAGCGTTAAAGCACTCAGTTTCGCTCGAGTACCATGACGACTGATTTGACTTCGGCACGACTTTAGGTCGCTTAATTTCTACCTAGCGAGCTAGGAATTCACACAGACAAGCCTTGGGAATCCAGCTTTCAAGGGAGGCCTCTTCCAAGCCTCTCGGAGCTCGTGAGGCCGAACGGCGAGCGTCAAAGCACTCGGTTTCGCTCCAGTAGTAGGCCTTTGACTAAATTGTAACATGACGACCTATGTGATTTTGGCAGGACTTTTTAGCGCCTACTTTTCAGCTACTGGGCGAAGATTTTAAACAAACGATCGGTGGGAATCCAGCTGTCAGGGGAGGCCTCTTCCAAGCCTCTCGGAGGTCGTGTGTACGTACGGCGAGCCTCAAAGCACTCGTTTTCGCTCCAGTAGTAGGCCTTTATTGACTAAATTGTAACATGACGACCTATGTGACTTTGGCATGACTTTTTAGTGCCTACGTTTTAGCTAGTGGGCTAAGATTTGAAACAAACGATCGGTGGGAATCCAGCTTTCAGGGGAGGCCTCCCCCGAGTCTCTGGACGGCTGTGGGGCCGAGCGGCGAGCGTTAAAGCACTCAGTTTCGGTCCAGTAGTAGGCCTTTATTGACTAAATTGTAACATGACGACCTATGTGATTTTGGCAGGACTTTTTAGCGCTTACGTTTGAGCTAGTGCGCTAAGATTTGAAACAAACGATCGGTGGGAATCCAGCCTTCAGGGGAGTCCTCCCCCGAGTCTCTGGACGGCTGTGGGGCCGAGGGGCGAGCGTTAAAGCATTCAGTTTCGCTCGAGTACCATGACGACCGATTTGACTTCGGCACGACTTTAGGTCGCTTAATTTCAGCCTAGCGGGCTAGGAATTCACACAGACAATCCTTTGGAATCCAGCTTTCAGGGGAGGCCTCTTCCAAGCCTCTCAGAGGTCGTGGGGCCGAACGGCGAGCGTCAAAGCACTCAGTTTCGGTCCAGTAGTAGGCCTTTATTGACTAAATTGTAACATGACGACCTATGTGTTTATGGCAGGACTTTTTTTGCGCCTTCTTTTCAGCTTCTGGGCTAAGATTTGAAAAAAACGATCGGTGGGAATCCAGCTTTCAGGGGAGGCCTCCCCCGAGTCTCTGGACAGCTGTGGGGCCGAACGGCGAGCGTCAAAGCACTCGGTTTCTCGCCAGTATTAGGCCTTAATTGACTAAATTGTAACATGACGACCTATGTGACTTTGGCAGGACTTTTTAGCGCCTACTTTTGAGCTAGTGGGCTAGGATTTGAAACAAACGATCGGTGGGAATCCAGCTTTCAGGGGAGGCATCCCCCGAGTCTCTGGACGGCTGTGGGACCGAGCGGCGAGCGTTAAAGCACTCAGTTTCGCTCGAGTACCATGACGACCGATTTGACTTCGGCACGGCTTTAGGTCGCTTAATTTCAGCCTAGCGGGCTAGGAATTCACACAGACAAGCCTTGGGAATCCAGCTTTCAAGGGAGGCCTCTTCCAAGCCTCTCTGAGCTCGTGGGGCCGAACGGCGAGCGTCAAAGCACTCGGTTTTGCTCCAGTAGTAGGCCTTTATTGACTAAATTGTAACATGACGACCTATGTGACTTTGGCAGGACTTTATAGCGCTTACTTTTGACCTAGTGGGCTAAGATTTGAATCAAACGATCGGTGGGAATCCAGCTTTCAGGGGAGGCCTCCCCCTAGTCTCTGGACGGCTGTGGGGCCGAACGGTGAGCGTCAAAGCACTCGGTTTCGCTCCAGTAGTAGGCCTTTATTGAGTAAATTGTAACATGACGACCTATGTGATTTTGGCAGGACTTTTTAGCGCCTACTTTTCAGCTACTGGGCTAATATTAGAAACAAACGATCGGTGGGAATCCAGCTTTCAGGGGAGGCCGCTTCCAAGCCTCTCGGAGGTCGTGGGGCCGAACGGCGAGCGTCAAAGCAATCGGTTTCGCTCCAGTAGTAGGCCTTTATTGACTAAATTGTGACATGACGACCTATGTGACTTTGGCAGGACTTTTTAGCGCCTACTTTTCAGCTACTGGGCTAAGATGTGAAACAAACGATCGGTGGGAATCCAGCTTTCAGGGGAGGACTCTTCCAAGCCTCTCAGAGGTCGTAGGCCCGAACGGCGAGCGTCAAAGCACTCGGTTTCTCTCAAGTAGTAGGCCTTTATTGACTAAATTGTAACATGACAACCTATGTGACTTTGGCAGGACTTTTTAGCGCCTACTTTTGAGCTAGTGGGCTAAGATTTGAAACAAACGATCGGTGGGAATCCAGGTTTCAGGGGAGGCCTCCCCCGAGTCTCTGGACGGCTGTGGGGCCGAGCGGCGAGCGTTAAAGCACTCAGTTTCGCTCGAGTACCATGACGACCGATTTGACTTCGGCACGACTTTAGGTCGCTTAATTTCAGCCTAGCGGGCTAGGAATTCACACAGACAATCCTTGGGAATCCAGCTTTCAGGGGAGGCCACTTCCAAGCCTCTCAGAGGTCGTGGGGCCTAACGGCGAGCGTCAAAGCACTCTGTTTCGCTCCAGTAGTAGGCCTTTATTGACTAAATTGTTAGATGACGACCTATGTGACTTTGGCAGGACTTTTTAGCGCCTACTTTTCAGCTACTGGGCTAAGATTTGAAACAAACGATCGGTGGGAATCCAGCTTTCAGGGGAGGCCTTTTCCAAGCTTCTCAGAGGTCGTGGGCCCGAACGGCGAGCGTCAAAGCACTCGGTTGCGCTCCAATAGTAGGCCTTTATTGACTAAATTATAACATGACAACCTATGTGACTTTGGCAGGACTTTTTAGCGCTTACTTTTGACCTAGTGCGCTAAGATTTGAAACAAACGATCGGTGGGAATCCAGCTTTCAGGGAAGTCCTCCCCCGAGTCTCTGGACGGCTGTTGGGCCGAGCGGCGAGCGTTAAAGCACTCAGTTTCGCTCTTGTACAATGACGACCGATTTGACTTCGGCACAACTTTAGGTCGCTTAATTTAAGCCTCGCGGGCTAGGAATTCACACAGACAATCCTTGGAAATCTAGCTTTCAAGGGAGGCCTCTTCCAAGCCTCTCGGAGGTCGTGGGGCCGAACGGCGAGCGTCAAAGCACTCTGTTTCGCTCCAGTAGTAGGCCTTTATTGACTAAATTGTAACATGACGACGTATGTGACTTTGGCATGACTTTTTAGCGCTTACATTTGAGCTATTGGGCTAAGATTTGAAACAAACGATCAGTGGGAATCCAGCTTTCAGGGGAGGCCTCTTCCAAGCCTCTCAGAGGTCGTGGGGCCGAACGGCGAGCGTCAAAGCACTCGGTTTCTCTCCAGTAGTAGGCCTTTATTGACTAAATTGTAGCATGACGACGTATGTGATTTTGGCAGGACTTTTTTGCTCCTACTTTTCAGCTGCTGGGCTAAGATTTGAAACAAACGATCGGTGGGAATCCAGCTTTCAGGGGAGGCCTCCCCCGAGTCTGTGGACATCTGTGGGGCCGAACGGCGAGCGTCAAAGCACTCGGTTTCTCTCCAGTAGTAGGCCTTTATTGACTAAATTGTAACATGACGACCTATGTGACTTTGGCAGGACTTTTTAGCGCCTACTTTTGAGCTAGTGGGCTAAGATTTGATACAAACGATCGGTGGGAATCCAGCTTTCAGGGGAGACCTCCCCCGAGTCTCTGGACAGCTGTGTGGCCGAACGGCGAGCGTCAAAGCACTCGGTTTCTCTCCAGTATTAGGCCTTTATTGACTAAATTGTAACATGACGACCTATGTGACTTTGGCAGGACCTTTTAGCGCTTACTTTTGAGCTAGTGAGCTAGGATTTGAAACAAACAATCGGTGGGAATCCAGCTTTCAGGGGAGACCTCCCCCGAGTCTCTGGACAGCTGTGGGGCCGAACGGCGAGCGTCAAAGCACTCGGTTTCTCTCCAGTAGTAGGCCTTTATTGACTAAATTGTAACATGACGACTCATGTGATTTTGGCAGGACTTTTTTGCGCCTACTTTTCAGCTACTGGGCTAAGATTTGAAACAAACGATCGGTGGGAATCCAGCTTTCAGGGGAGGCCTCCCCCGAGTCTCTGGACGGCTGTGGGGCCGAGCGGCGAGCGTTAAAGCACTCAGTTTCGCTCGAGTACCATGACGACCGATTTGACTTCGGCACGACTTTAGGTCGCTTAATTTCTACCTAGCGAGCTAGGAATTCACACAGACAAGCCTTGGGAATCCAGCTTTCAAGGGAGGCCTCTTCCAAGCCTCTCGGAGCTCGTGAGGCCGAACGGCGAGCGTCAAAGCAATCGGTTTCGCTCCAGTAGTAGGCCTTTGACTAAATTGTAACATGACGACCTATGTGATTTTGGCAGGACTTTTTAGCGCCTACTTTTCAGCTACTGGGCGAAGATTTTAAACAAACGATCGGTGGGAATCCAGCTGTCAGGGGAGGCCTCTTCCAAGCCTCTCGGAGGTCGTGTGTACGTACGGCGAGCGTCAAAGCACTCGTTTTCGCTCCAGTAGTAGGCCTTTATTGACTAAATTGTAACATGACGACCTATGTGACTTTGGCATGACTTTTTAGTGCCTACGTTTTAGCTAGTGGGCTAAGATTTGAAACAAACGATCGGTGGGAATCCAGCTTTCAGGGGAGGCCTCCCCCGAGTCTCTGGACGGCTGTGGGGCCGAGCGGCGAGCGTTAAAGCACTCGGTTTCGGTCCAGTAGTAGGCCTTTATTGACTAAATTGTAACATGACGACCTATGTGATTTTGGCAGGACTTTTTAGCGCTTACGTTTGAGCTAGTGCGCTAAGATTTGAAACAAACGATCGGTGGGAATCCAGCTTTCAGGGGAGGCCTCCCCCGAGTCTCTGGACGGCTGTGGGACCGAGCGGCGAGCGTTAAAGCACTCAGTTTCGCTCGAGTACCATGACGACCGATTTTACTTCGGCACGGCTTTAGGTCGCTTAATTTCAGCCTAGCGGGCTAGGAATTCACACAGACAAGCCTTGGGAATCCAGCTTTCAAGGGAGGCCTCTTCCAAGCCTCTCTGAGCTCGTGGGGCCGAATGGCGAGCGTCAAAGCACTCGGTTTTGCTCCAGTAGTAGGCCTTTATTGACTAAATTGTAACATGACGACCTATGTGACTTTGGCAGGACTTTATAGCGCTTACTTTTGACCTAGTGGGCTAAGATTTGAATCAAACTATCGGTGGGAATCCAGCTTTCAGGGGAGGCCTCCCCCTAGTCTCTGGACGGCTGTGGGGCCGAACGGTGAGCGTCAAAGCACTCGGTTTCGCTCCAGTAGTAGGCCTTTATTGAGTAAATTGTAACATGACGACCTATGTGATTTTGGCAGGACTTTTTAGCGCCTACTTTTCAGCTACTGGGCTAATATTAGAAACAAACGATCGGTGGGAATCCAGCTTTCAGGGGAGGCCTCCCCCGAGTCTCTGGACGGCTGTGGGGCCGAGCGGCGAGCGTTAAAGCACTCAGTTTCGCTCGAGTACCATGACGACCGATTTGACTTCGGCACGACTTTAGGTCGCTTAACTTCAGCCTAGCGGGCTAGGAATTCACACAGACAATCCTTGGGAATCCAGCTTTCAGGGGAGGCCACTTCCAAGCCTCTCAGAGGTCGTGGGGCCTAACGGCGAGCGTCAAAGCACTCTGTTTCGCTCCAGTAGTAGGCCTTTATTGACTAAATTGTTAGATGACGACCTATGTGACTTTGGCAGGACTTTTTAGTGCCTACTTTTCAGCTACTGGGCTAAGATTTGAAACAAACGATCGGTGGGAATCCAGCTTTCAGGGGAGGCCTTTTCCAAGCTTCTCAGAGGTCGTGGGCCCGAACGGCGAGCGTCAAAGCACTCGGTTGCGCTCCAATAGTAGGCCTTTATTGACTAAATTGTAACATGACGACCTATGTGATTTTGGAACGACCTTTTCGCGCCTACTTTTCAGCTACTGGGCTAAGATTTGAAACAAACGATCGGTGGGAATCCAGTTTTCAGGGGAGGCCTCCCCCGAGTCTCTGGACAGCTGTGGGGCCGAACGGCGAGAGTCAAAGCACTCGGTTTCTCTCCAGTAGTAGGCCTATATTGACTAAATTGTAACAGGACGACCTATGTGACTTTGGCAGGACATTTTAGCGCTTAGTTTTGAGCTAGTGGGCTAAGATTTGAAACAAATTATCGGTGGGAATCCAGCTTTCAGGGGAGTCCTCCCCCGAGTCTCTGGACGGCTGTGGGGCCGAGCAGCGAGCGTTAAAGCACTCAGTTTCGGTCCAGTAGTTGGCCTTTATTGACTAAATTGTAACATGACGACCTATGTGACTTTGGCAGGACTTTTTAGCGCCTACTTTTCAGCTACTGGGCTAAGATTTGAAACAAACGATCGGTGGCAATCCAGCTTTCAGGGGAGGCCTCTTCCAAGTCTCTCGGAGGTCATGGGGCCGAACGGCGAGCGTCAAAGCACTCGGTTTCGCTCCAGTAGTAGGCCTTTATTGACTAAATTGTAACATGACGACCTATGTGATTTTGGCACGACCTTTTCGCGCCTACTTTTCAGCTACTGGGCTAAGATTTGAAACAAACGATCGGTGGGAATCCAGTTTTCAGGGGAGGCCTCCCCCGAGTCTCTGGACAGCTGTGGGGCCGAACGGCGAGCGTCAAAGCACTCGGTTTCTCTCCAGTAGTAGGCCTTTATTGACTAAATTGTAACATGACGACCTATGTGACTTTGGCAGGACATTTTAGCGCTTAGTTTTGAGCTAGTGGGCTAAGATTTGAAACAAATTATCGGTGGGAATCCAGCTTTCAGGGGAGTCTTCCCCCGAGTCTCTGGACAGCTGTGGGGCCGAGCGGTGAGCGTTAAAGCACTCAGTTTCGCTCGAGTACCATGACAACCGATTTGACTTCGGCACGAATTTAGGTCGCTTAATTTCAGCCTAGCGTGCTAGGAATTCACACAGACAATCCTTGGGAATCCAGCTTTCAGGGGAGGCCTCTTCCAAGCCTCTCAGAGGTCGTGGGGCCTAACGGCGAGCGTCAAAGCACTCAGTTTCGCTCCAGTAGTAGGCCTTTATTGACGAAATTGTAACATGACGACCTATGTGACTTTGGCAAGACTTTTTAGCGCTTACTTTTGAGCTAGTGGGCTAAGATTTGAAACAAACGATCGGTGGGAATCCAGATTTCAGGGGAGGCCTCTTCCAAGCCTTTCGGAGGTCGTGGGGCCGAACGGCGAGCGTCATAGCACTCGGTTTCTCTCCAGCAGTAGGCCTTTATTGACTAAATTGTAACATGACGACCTATGTGACTTTGACAAGACTTTTTAGCGCCTACGTTTGAGCTAGTGGGCTCAGATTTGAAACAAACGATCTGTGGGAATCCAGCTTTCAGGGGAGGCCTCCCCCGAGTCTCTGGACGGCTGTGGGGCCGAGCGGTGAGCGTTGAAGCAGTCAGTTTCGCTCGAGTACCATGACGACCGATTTGACTTCGGCACGACTTTAGGTCGCTTAATTTCAGTCTAGCGGGCTAGGAATTCACACAGACAATCCTTGGGAATCCAGCTTTCAGGGGAGGCCTCTTCCAAGCCTCTCAGAGGTCGTGGGGCCTAACGGCGAGCGTCAAAGCACTCGGTTTCGCTCCAGTAGTAGGCCTTTATTGACTAAATTGTAACATGACGACCTATGTGACTTTGGCAAGACTTTTTAGCGCTTACTTTTGAGCTAGTGGGCTAAGATTTGAAACAAACGATCGGTGGGAATCCAGCTTCCAGGGGAGGCCTCTTCCAAGCCTTTCGGAGGTCGTGGGGCCGAACGGCGAGCGTCATAGCACTCGGTTTCTCTCCAGCAGTAGGCCTTTATTGACTAAATTGTAACATGACAACCTGTGTGACTTTGGCAGGACGTTTTAGCGCTTACTTTTTACCTAGTGCGCTAAGATTTGAAACAATTGATCGGTGGGAATCCAGCTTTCAGGGGAGACCTCCCCCGAGTCTCTGGACGGCTGTGGGGCCGAGCGGCGAGCTTTAAAGCACTCAGTTACGCTCGAGTACCATGACGACCGATTTGACTTCGGCACGACTTTAGGTCGCTTAATTTCAGCCTAGCGGGCTAGGAATTCACACAGACAGTCCTTGGGAATCCAGCTTTCAGGGGAGGCCTCTTCCAAGCCTCTCGGAGGTCGTGGGGCCGAACGGCGAGCGTCATAGCATTCGGTTTCTCTCCAGTAGCAGGCCTTTATTGACTAAATTGTAACATGACGACCTATGTGACTTTGGCAAGACTTTTTAGCGCCTACTTTTGAGCTAGTGGGCTAAGATTTGAAACAAACGATCGGTGGGAATCCAGCTTTCAGGGGACGCCTCCCCCGAGTCTCTGGACGGCTGTGGGGCCGAGCAGCGAGCGTTAAAGCACTCAGTTTCGGTCCAGTAGTTGGCCTTTATTGACTAAATTGTAACATGACGACCTATGTGATTTTGGCAGGACTTTTTAGCGCCTACTTTTCAGCTACTGGGCTAAGATTTGAAACAAACGATCGGTGGCAATCCAGCTTTCAGGGGAGGCCTCTTCCAAGTCTCTCGGAGGTCATGGGGCCGAACGGCGAGCGTCAAAGCACTCGGTTTCGCTCCAGGTGTAGGCCTTTATTGACTAAATTGTAACATGACAACCTATGTGACTTTGGCAGGGCTTTTTAGCGCTTACTTTTGAGCTAGTTGGCTAAGATTTGAAACAAACGATCGGTGGGAATCCAGCATTCAGGGGAGGCCTCTTCCAAGCCTCTCGGAGGTCGTGGGGCCGAACGGCGAGCGTCAAAGCACTCGTTTTCGGTCCAGTAGTAGGCCTTTATTGACTAAATTGTACCATGACGACTTATGTGATTTTGGCAGGGCATTTTAGCGCTTACTTTTGAGTTAGTGGGCTAAGATTTGAAACACATTATCGGTGGGAATCCAGCTTTCAGGGGGGTCCTCCCCCGAGTCTCTGGACGGCTGTGGGGCCGAGCGGCGAGCGTTAAAGCACTCAGTTTCGCTCGAGTACCATGAAGACCGATTTGACTTCGGCACGACTTTAGGTCGCTTAATTTCAGCCTAGCGGGCTAGGAATTCACACAGACAATCCTTGGGAATCCAGCTTTCAGGGGAGGCCTCTTCCAACCCTCTCGGAGGTCGTGGGGCCGAACGGCGAGCGTCATAGCATTCGGTTTCTCTCCAGTAGTAGGCCTTTATTGACTAAATTGTACCATGACGACCTATGTGACTTTGGTAAGACTTTTTAGCGCCTACTTTTGATCTAGTGGGCTAAGATTTTAAACAAACGATCGGTGGGAATCCAGCTTTCAGGGGAGGCCTTTTCCAAGCTTCTCAGAGGTCGTGGGCCCGAACGGCGAGCGTCAAAGCACTCTGTTGCGCTCCAATAGTAGGCCTTTATTGACTAAATTATAACATGACAACCTATGTGACTTTGGCAGGACTTTTTAGCGCTTACTTTTGACCTAGTGCGCTAAGATTTGAAACAAACGATCGGTGGGAATCCAGCTTTCAGGGGAGGCCTCTCCCGAGTCTCTGGACGGCTGTGGGGCCGAACGGCGAGCGTCAAAGCACTCGGTTTCTCTCCAGTAGTAGGCCTTTATTGAGTAAATTGTAACATGACGACCTATGTGATTTTGGCAGGACTTTTTAGTGCCTACTTCTCAGCTACTGGGCTAAGATTTGAAACAAACGATCGGTGGGAATCCAGCTTTCAGGGGAGGCCTCCCCCGAGTCTCTGGACGGCTGTGGGGCCGAGCGGCGAGCGTTAAAGCACTCAGTTTCGCTCGAGTACCATGACGACCGATTTGACTTCGGCACGACTTTAGGTCGCTTAATTTCAGCCTAGCGGGCTAGGAATTCACACAGACAATCCTTGGGAATCCAGCTTTCAGGGGAGGCCTCTTCCAAGCCTCTCAGAGGTCGTGGGGCCGAACGGCGAGCGTCAAAGCACTCGGTGTCGCTCCAGTAGTAGGCCTTTATTGACTAAATTGTAACATGACGACCTATGTGATTTTGGCAGGACTTTTTAGCGCCTACTTTTCAGCTACTGGGCTAAGATTTGACACAAACGATCGGTGGGAATCCAGCTTTCAGGGGAGGCCTCCCCCGAGTCTCTGGACATCTGTGGGGCCGAACGGCGAGCGTCAAAGCACTCGGTTTCTCTCCAGTAGTAGGCCTTTATTGACTAAATTGTAACATGACGACCTATGTGACTTTGGCAGGACTTTTTAGCGCCTACTTTTGAGCTAGTGGGCTAAGATTTGAAACAAACGATCGGTGGGAATCCAGCTTACAGGGGAGACCTCCCCCGAGTCTCTGGACAGCTGTGTGGCCGAACGGCGAGCGTCAAAGCACTCGGTTTCTCTCCAGTATTAGGCCTTTATTGACTAAATTGTAACATGACGACCTATGTGACTTTGGCAGGACTTTTTAGCGCTTACGTTTGAGCTAGTGGGCTAAGATTTGAAGTAAATGATCGGTGGAAATCCAGCTTTCAGGGGAGGCCTCTTCCAAGCCTCTCAGAGGACGTGGGGCCGAACGGCGAGCGTCAAAGCACTTGGTTTCGCTCCAGTAGTAGGCCTTTATTGACTAAATTGTAACATGACGACCTATGTGACTTTGGCAGGACCTTTTAGCGCTTACTTTTGAGCTAGTGAGCTAGGATTTGAAACAAACGATCGGTGGGAATCCAGCTTTCAGGGGAGGCCTCCCCCTAGTCTTTGGACAGCTGTGGGGCCGAACGGCGAGCGTCAAAGCACTCGGTTTCTCTCCAGTAGTAGGCCTTTATTGACTAAATTGTAACATGACGACCCATGTGATTTTGGCAGGACTTTTTTGCGCCTACCTTTCAGCTACTGGGCTAAGATTTGAAACAAACGATCGGTGGGAATCCAGCTTTCAGGGGAGGCCTCCCCCGAGTCTCTGGACGGCTGTGGGGCCGAGCGGCGAGCGTTAAAGCACTCAGTTTCTCTCGAGTACCATGACGACCGATTTGACTTCGGCACGACTTTAGGTCGCTTCATTTCTGCCTAGCGGGCTAGGAATTCACACAGACAAGCCTTGGGAATCCAGATTTCAAGCGAGGCCTCTTCCAAGCCTCTCGGAGCTCGTGAGGCCGAACGGCGAGCGTCAAAGCACTCGGTTTCGCTCCAGTAGTAGGCCTTTATTGACTAAATTGTAACATGACGACCTATGTGATTTTGGCAGGACTTTTTAGCGTTTACTTTTGAGCTAGTGAGCTAAGATTTGAAACAAACGATCGGTGGGAATCCAGCTTTCAGGGGAGGCCTCCCCCGAATCTCTGGACAGCTGTGGGGCCGAACGGCGAGCGTCAAAGCACTCGGTTTCTCTCCAGTAGTAGGCCTTTATTGACTAAATTGTAACATGACGACCTATGTGATTTTGGCAGGACTTTTTTGCGCCTACTTTTCAGCTACTGGGCTAAGATTTTAAATAAACGATCTGTGGGAATCCAGCTTTCAGGGGAGGCCTCCCCGGAGTCTCTGGACGGCTGTGGGGCCGAGCGGCGAGCGTTTAAAGCACTCAGTTTCGCTCGAGTACCATGACGACCGATTTGACTTCGGCACGACTTTAGGTCGCTTAATTTCTACCTAGCGAGCTAGAAATTCACACAGACAAGCCTTGGGAATCCAGCTTTCAAGGGAGGCCTCTTCCAAGCCTCTCGGAGCTCGTGATGCCGAACGGCGAGCGTCAAAGCACTCGGTTTCGCTCCAGTAGTAGGCCTTTGACTAAATTGTAACATGACGACCTATGTGATTTTGGCATGACTTTTTAGCGCCTACTTTTCAGCTACTGGGCTAAGATTTGAAACAAACGATCGGTGGCAATCCAGCTTTCAGGGGAGGCCTCTTCCAAGTCTCTCGGAGGTCATGGGGCCGAACGGCGAGCGTCAAAGCACTCGGTTTCGCTCCAGTAGTAGGCCTTTATTGACTTAATTGTAACATGACGACCTATGTGATTTTGGCACGACCTTTTCGCGCCTACTTTTCAGCTACTGGGCTAAGATTTGAAACAAACGATCGGTGGGAATCCAGTTTTCAGGGGAGCCCTCCCCCGAGTCTCTGGACAGCTGTGGGGCCGAACGGCGAGCGTCAAAGCACTCGGTTTCTCTCCAGTAGTCGGCCTTTATTGAGTAAATTGTAACATGACGACCGATGTGATTTTGGCAGGACTTTTTTCGCCTACTTTTCAGCTACTGGGCTAAGATTTGAAACAAACGATCGGTGGGAATCCAGCTTTCAGGGGAGGCCTCTTACAAGCCTCTCGGAGGTCGTGGGGCCGAACGGCGAGCGTCAAAGCACTCGGTTTCGGTCCAGTAGTCGGCCTTTATTGACCAAATTGTAACATGACGACGTATGTGACTTTGGCAGAACTTTTTAGCGCCTACTTTTGAACTAGTCGGCTAAGATTTGAAACAAACGATCGGTGGGAATCCAGCTTTCAGGGGAGGCCTCTCCCGAGTCTCTGGACGGCTGTGGGGCCGAACGGCGAGCGTCAAAGCACTCGGTTTCTCTCCAGTAGTAGGCCTTTATTGAGTAAATTGTAACATGACGACCTATGTGATTTTGGCAGGACTTTTTAGTGCCTACTTCTCAGCTACTGGGCTAAGATTTGAAACAAACGATCGGTGGGAATCCAGCTTTCAGGGGAGGCCTCCCCCGAGTCTCTGGACGGCTGTGGGGCCGAGCGGCGAGCGTTAAAGCACTCAGTTTCGCTCGAGTACCATGACGACCGATTTGACTTCGGCACGACTTTAGGTCGCTTAATTTCAGCCTAGCGGGCTAGGAATTCACACAGACAATCCTTGGGAATCCAGCTTTCAGGGGAGGCCTCTTCCAAGCCTCTCAGAGGTCGTGGGGCCGAACGGCGAGCGTCAAAGCACTCGGTGTCGCTCCAGTAGTAGGCCTTTATTGACTAAATTGTAACATGACGACCTATGTGATTTTGGCAGGACTTTTTAGCGCCTACTTTTCAGCTACTGGGCTAAGATTTGAAACAAACGATCGGTGGGAATCCAGCTTTCAGGGGAGGCCTCCCCCGAGTCTCTGGACATCTGTGGGGCCGAACGGCGAGCGTCAAAGCACTCGGTTTCTCTCCAGTAGTAGGCCTTTATTGACTAAATTGTAACATGACGACCTATGTGACTTTGGCAGGACTTTTTAGCGCCTACTTTTGAGCTAGTGGGCTAAGATTTGAAACAAACGATCGGTGGGAATCCAGCTTACAGGGGAGACCTCCCCCGAGTCTCTGGACAGCTGTGTGGCCGAACGGCGAGCGTCAAAGCACTCGGTTTCTCTCCAGTATTAGGCCTTTATTGACTAAATTGTAACATGACGACCTATGTGACTTTGGCAGGACTTTTTAGCGCTTACGTTTGAGCTAGTGGGCTAAGATTTGAAGTAAATGATCGGTGGAAATCCAGCTTTCAGGGGAGGCCTCCCCGGAGTCTCTGGACGGCTGTGGGGCCGAGCGGCGAGCGTTAAAGCACTCAGTTTCGCTCGAGTACCATGACGACCGATTTGACTTCGGCACGACTTTAGGTCGCTTAATTTCTACCTAGCGAGCTAGAAATTCACACAGACAAGCCTTGGGAATCCAGCTTTCAAGGGAGGCCTCTTCCAAGCCTCTCGGAGCTCGTGATGCCGAACGGCGAGCGTCAAAGCACTCGGTTTCGCTCCAGTAGTAGGCCTTTGACTAAATTGTAACATGACGACCTATGTGATTTTGGCATGACTTTTTAGCGCCTACTTTTCAGCTACTGGGCTAAGATTTGAAACAAACGATCGGTGGCAATCCAGCTTTCAGGGGAGCCCTCCCCCGAGTCTCTGGACAGCTGTGGGGCCGAACGGCGAGCGTCAAAGCACTCGGTTTCTCTCCAGTAGTAGGCCTTTATTGACTAAATTGTAACATGACGACCTATGTGACTTTGGCAGGACATTTTAGCGCTTAGTTTTGAGCTAGTGGGCTAAGATTTGAAACAAATTATCGGTGGGAATCCAGCTTTCAGGGGAGTCTTCCCCCGAGTCTCTGGACAGCTGTGGGGCCGAGCGGTGAGCGTTAAAGCACTCAGTTTCGCTCGAGTACCATGACAACCGATTTGACTTCGGCACGAATTTAGGTCGCTTAATTTCAGCCTAGCGTGCTAGGAATTCACACAGACAATCCTTGGGAATCCAGCTTTCAGGGGAGGCCTCTTCCAAGCCTCTCAGAGGTCGTGGGGCCTAACGGCGAGCGTCAAAGCACTCAGTTTCGCTCCAGTAGTAGGCCTTTATTGACGAAATTGTAACATGACGACCTATGTGACTTTGGCAAGACTTTTTAGCGCTTACTTTTGAGCTAGTGGGCTAAGATTTGAAACAAACGATCGGTGGGAATCCAGATTTCAGGGGAGGCCTCTTCCAAGCCTTTCGGAGGTCGTGGGGCCGAACGGCGAGCGTCATAGCACTCGGTTTCTCTCCAGTAGTAGGCCTTTATTGACTAAATTGTAACATGACGACCTATGTGACTTTGACAAGACTTTTTAGCGCCTACGTTTGAGCTAGTGGGCTCAGATTTGAAACAAACGATCAGTGGGAATCCAGCTTTCAGGGGAGGCCTCCCCCGAGTCTCTGGACGGCTGTGGGGCCGAGCGGTGAGCGTTAAAGCAGTCAGTTTCGCTCGAGTACCATGACGACCGATTTGACTTCGGCACGACTTTAGGTCGCTTAATTTCAGTCTAGCGGGCTAGGAATTCACACAGACAATCCTTGGGAATCCAGCTTTCAGGGGAGGCCTCTTCCAAGCCTCTCAGAGGTCGTGGGGCCTAACGGCGAGCGTCAAAGCACTCGGTTTCGCTCCAGTAGTAGGCCTTTATTGACTAAATTGTAACATGACGACCTATGTGACTTTGGCAGGACATTTTAGCGCTTAGTTTTGAGCTAGTGGGCTAAGATTTGAAACAAATTATCGGTGGGAATCCAGCTTTCAGGGGAGTCTTCCCCCGAGTCTCTGGACAGCTGTGGGGCCGAGCGGTGAGCGTTAAAGCACTCAGTTTCGCTCGAGTACCATGACAACCGATTTGACTTCGGCACGAATTTAGGTCGCTTAATTTCAGCCTAGCGTGCTAGGAATTCACACAGACAATCCTTGGGAATCCAGCTTTCAGGGGAGGCCTCTTCCAAGCCTCTCAGAGGTCGTGGGGCCTAACGGCGAGCGTCAAAGCACTCAGTTTCGCTCCAGTAGTAGGCCTTTATTGACGAAATTGTAACATGACGACCTATGTGACTTTGGCAAGACTTTTTAGCGCTTACTTTTGAGCTAGTGGGCTAAGATTTGAAACAAACGATCGGTGGGAATCCAGATTTCAGGGGAGGCCTCTTCCAAGCCTTTCGGAGGTCGTGGGGCCGAACGGCGAGCGTCATAGCACTCGGTTTCTCTCCAGTAGTAGGCCTTTATTGACTAAATTGTAACATGACGACCTATGTGACTTTGACAAGACTTTTTAGCGCCTACGTTTGAGCTAGTGGGCTCAGATTTGAAACAAACGATCAGTGGGAATCCAGCTTTCAGGGGAGGCCTCCCCCGAGTCTCTGGACGGCTGTGGGGCCGAGCGGTGAGCGTTAAAGCAGTCAGTTTCGCTCGAGTACCATGACGACCGATTTGACTTCGGCACGACTTTAGGTCGCTTAATTTCAGTCTAGCGGGCTAGGAATTCACACAGACAATCCTTGGGAATCCAGCTTTCAGGGGAGGCCTCTTCCAAGCCTCTCAGAGGTCGTGGGGCCTAACGGCGAGCGTCAAAGCACTCGGTTTCGCTCCAGTAGTAGGCCTTTATTGACTAAATTGTAACATGACGACCTATGTGACTTTGGCAAGACTTTTTAGCGCTTACTTTTGAGCTAGTGGGCTAAGATTTGAAACAAACGATCGGTGGGAATCCAGCTTTCAGGGGAGGCCTCTTCCAAGCCTCTCGGAGGTCGTGGGCGCGAACGGCGAGCGTCAAAGCACTCGGTTTCGTTCCAGTAGTAGGCCTTTATTGACTAAATTTTAACATGACAACCTGTGTGACTTTGGCAGGACGTTTTAGCGCTTACTTTTTACCTAGTGCGCTAAGATTTGAAACAATTGATCGGTGGGAATCCAGCTTTCAGGGGAGACCTCCCCCGAGTCTCTGGACGGCTGTGGGGCCGAGCGGCGAGCTTTAAAGCACTCAGTTACGCTCGAGTACCATGACGACCGATTTGACTTCGGCACGACTTTAGGTCGCTTAATTTCAGCCTAGCGGGCTAGGAATTCACACAGACAATCCTTGGGAATCCAGCTTTCAGGGGAGGCCTCTTCCAAGCCTCTCGGAGGTCGTGGGGCCGAACGGCGAGCGTCATAGCATTCGGTTTCTCTCCAGTAGCAGGCCTTTATTGACTAAATTGTAACATGACGACCTATGTGACTTTGGCAAGACTTTTTAGCGCCTACTTTTGAGCTAGTGGGCTAAGATTTGAAACAAACGATCGGTGGGAATCCAGCTTTCAGGGGACGCCTCCCCCGAGTCTCTGGACGGCTGTGGGGCCGAGCAGCGAGCGTTAAAGCACTCAGTTTCGGTCCAGTAGTAGGCCTTTATTGACTAAATTGTAACATGACGACCTATGTGACTTTGGCAGGACATTTTAGCGCCTACTTTTCAGTTACTGGGCGAAGATTTGAAACAAACGATCGGTGGGAATCCAGCTTTCAGGGGAGGCCTCCCCTGAGTCTCTGAACGGCTGTGAGGCCGAACGATGAGCGTCAAAGCACTCGGTTTCTCTCCAGTAGTCGGCCTTTATTGAGTAAATTGTAACATGACGACCGATGTGATTTTGGCAGGACTTTTTTCGCCTACTTTTCAGCTACTGGGCTAAGATTTGAAACAAACGATCGGTGGGAATCCAGCTTTCAGGGGAGGCCTCTTACAAGCCTCTCGGAGGTCGTGGGGCCGAACGGCGAGCGTCAAAGCACTCGGTTTCGCTCCAGTAGTCGGCCTTTATTGACCAAATTGTAACATGACGACGTATGTGACTTTGGCAGAACTTTTTAGCGCCTACTTTTGAACTAGTCGGCTAAGATTTGAAACAAACGATCGGTGGGAATCCAGCTTTCAGGGGAGGCCTCTCCCGAGTCTCTGGACGGCTGTGGGGCCGAACGGCGAGCGTCAAAGCACTCGGTTTCTCTCCAGTAGTAGGCCTTTATTGAGTAAATTGTAACATGACGACCTATGTGATTTTGGCAGGACTTTTTAGTGCCTACTTCTCAGCTACTGGGCTAAGATTTGAAACAAACGATCGGTGGGAATCCAGCTTTCAGGGGAGGCCTCCCCCGAGTCTCTGGACGGCTGTGGGGCCGAGCGGCGAGCGTTAAAGCACTCAGTTTCGCTCGAGTACCATGACGACCGATTTGACTTCGGCACGACTTTAGGTCGCTTAATTTCAGCCTAGCGGGCTAGGAATTCACACAGACAATCCTTGGGAATCCAGCTTTCAGGGGAGGCCTCTTCCAAGCCTCTCAGAGGTCGTGGGGCCGAACGGCGAGCGTCAAAGCACTCGGTGTCGCTCCAGTAGTAGGCCTTTATTGACTAAATTGTAACATGACGACCTATGTGATTTTGGCAGGACTTTTTAGCGCCTACTTTTCAGCTACTGGGCTAAGATTTGAAACAAACGATCGGTGGGAATCCAGCTTTCAGGGGAGGCCTCCCCCGAGTCTCTGGACATCTGTGGGGCCGAACGGCGAGCGTCAAAGCACTCGGTTTCTCTCCAGTAGTAGGCCTTTATTGACTAAATTGTAACATGACGACCCATGTGATTTTGGCAGGACTTTTTTGCGCCTACTTTTCAGCTACTGGGCTAAGATTTGAAACAAACGATCGGTGGGAATCCAGCTTTCAGGGGAGGCCTCCCCCGAGTCTCTGGACGGCTGTGGGGCCGAGCGGCGAGCGTTAAAGCACTCAGTTTCTCTCGAGTACCATGACGACCGATTTGACTTCGGCACGACTTTAGGTCGCTTCATTTCTGCCTAGCGGGCTAGGAATTCACACAGTCAAGCCTTGGGAATCCAGATTTCAAGCGAGGCCTCTTCCAAGCCTCTCGGAGCTCGTGAGGCCGAACGGCGAGCGTCAAAGCACTCTGTTTCGCTCCAGTAGTAGGCCTTTATTGACTAAATTGTAACATGACGACCTATGTGATTTTGGCAGGACTTTTTAGCGTTTACTTTTGAGCTAGTGAGCTAAGATTTGAAACAAACGATCGGTGGGAATCCAGCTTTCAGGGGAGGCCTCCCCCGAATCTCTGGACAGCTGTGGGGCCGAACGGCGAGCGTCAAAGCACTCGGTTTCTCTCCAGTAGTAGGCCTTTATTGACTAAATTGTAACATGACGACCTATGTGATTTTGGCAGGACTTTTTTGCGCCTACTTTTCAGCTACTGGGCTAAGATTTTAAATAAACGATCTGTGGGAATCCAGCTTTCAGGGGAGGCCTCCCCGGAGTCTCTGGACGGCTGTGGGGCCGAGCGGCGAGCGTTAAAGCACTCAGTTTCGCTCGAGTACCATGACGACCGATTTGACTTCGGCACGACTTTAGGTCGCTTAATTTCTACCTAGCGAGCTAGAAATTCACACAGACAAGCCTTGGGAATCCAGCTTTCAAGGGAGGCCTCTTCCAAGCCTCTCGGAGCTCGTGATGCCGAACGGCGAGCGTCAAAGCACTCGGTTTCGCTCCAGTAGTAGGCCTTTGACTAAATTGTAACATGACGACCTATGTGATTTTGGCATGACTTTTTAGCGCCTACTTTTCAGCTACTGGGCTAAGATTTGAAACAAACGATCGGTGGCAATCCAGCTTTCAGGGGAGGCCTCTTCCAAGTCTCTCGGAGGTCATGGGGCCGAACGGCGAGCGTCAAAGCACTCGGTTTCGCTCCAGTAGTAGGCCTTTATTGACTAAATTGTAACATGACGACCTATGTGATTTTGGCACGACCTTTTCGCGCCTACTTTTCAGCTACTGGGCTAAGATTTGAAACAAACGATCGGTGGGAATCCAGTTTTCAGGGGAGCCCTCCCCCGAGTCTCTGGACAGCTGTGGGGCCGAACGGCGAGCGTCAAAGCACTCGGTTTCTCTCCAGTAGTCGGCCTTTATTGAGTAAATTGTAACATGACGACCGATGTGATTTTTGCAGGACTTTTTTCGCCTACTTTTCAGCTACTGGGCTAAGATTTGAAACAAACGATCGGTGGGAATCCAGCTTTCAGGGGAGGCCTCTTACAAGCCTCTCGGAGGTCGTGGGGCCGAACGGCGAGCGTCAAAGCACTCGGTTTCGCTCCAGTAGTCGGCCTTTATTGACCAAATTGTAACATGACGACGTATGTGACTTTGGCAGAACTTTTTAGCGCCTACTTTTGAACTAGTCGGCTAAGATTTGAAACAAACGATCGGTGGGAATCCAGCTTTCAGGGGAGGCCTCTCCCGAGTCTCTGGACGGCTGTGGGGCCGAACGGCGAGCGTCAAAGCACTCGGTTTCTCTCCAGTAGTAGGCCTTTATTGAGTAAATTGTAACATGACGACCTATGTGATTTTGGCAGGACTTTTTAGTGCCTACTTCTCAGCTACTGGGCTAAGATTTGAAACAAACGATCGGTGGGAATCCAGCTTTCAGGGGAGGCCTCCCCCGAGTCTCTGGACGGCTGTGGGGCCGAGCGGCGAGCGTTAAAGCACTCAGTTTCGCTCGAGTACCATGACGACCGATTTGACTTCGGCACGACTTTAGGTCGCTTAATTTCAGCCTAGCGGGCTAGGAATTCACACAGACAATCCTTGGGAATCCAGCTTTCAGGGGAGGCCTCTTCCAAGCCTCTCAGAGGTCGTGGGGCCGAACGGCGAGCGTCAAAGCACTCGGTGTCGCTCCAGTAGTAGGCCTTTATTGACTAAATTGTAACATGACGACCTATGTGATTTTGGCAGGACTTTTTAGCGCCTACTTTTCAGCTACTGGGCTAAGATTTGAAACAAACGATCGGTGGGAATCCAGCTTTCAGGGGAGGCCTCCCCCGAGTCTCTGGACATCTGTGGGGCCGAACGGCGAGCGTCAAAGCACTCGGTTTCTCTCCAGTAGTAGGCCTTTATTGACTAAATTGTAACATGACGACCTATGTGACTTTGGCAGGACTTTTTAGCGCCTACTTTTGAGCTAGTGGGCTAAGATTTGAAACAAACGATCGGTGGGAATCCAGCTTACAGGGGAGACCTCCCCCGAGTCTCTGGACAGCTGTGTGGCCGAACGGCGAGCGTCAAAGCACTCGGTTTCTCTCCAGTATTAGGCCTTTATTGACTAAATTGTAACATGACGACCTATGTGACTTTGGCAGGACTTTTTAGCGCTTACGTTTGAGCTAGTGGGCTAAGATTTGAAGTAAATGATCGGTGGAAATCCAGCTTTCAGGGGAGGCCTCTTCCAAGCCTCTCAGAGGACGTGGGGCCGAACGGCGAGCGTCAAAGCACTTGGTTTCGCTCCAGTAGTAGGCCTTTATTGACTAAATTGTAACATGACGACCTATGTAACTTTGGCAGGACCTTTTAGCGCTTACTTTTGAGCTAGTGAGCTAGGATTTGAAACAAACGATCGGTGGGAATCCAGCTTTCAGGGGAGGCCTCCCCCTAGTCTTTGGACAGCTGTGGGGCCGAACGGCGAGCGTCAAAGCACTCGGTTTCTCTCCAGTAGTAGGCCTTTATTGACTAAATTGTAACATGACGACCCATGTGATTTTGGCAGGACTTTTTTGCGCCTACTTTTCAGCTACTGGGCTAAGATTTGAAACAAACGATCGGTGGGAATCCAGCTTTCAGGGGAGGCCTCCCCCGAGTCTCTGGACGGCTGTGGGGCCGAGCGGCGAGCGTTAAAGCACTCAGTTTCTCTCGAGTACCATGACGACCGATTTGACTTCGGCACGACTTTAGGTCGCTTCATTTCTGCCTAGCGGGCTAGGAATTCACACAGACAAGCCTTGGGAATCCAGATTTCAAGCGAGGCCTCTTCCAAGCCTCTCGGAGCTCGTGAGGCCGAACGGCGAGCGTCAAAGCACTCTGTTTCGCTCCAGTAGTAGGCCTTTATTGACTAAATTGTAACATGACGACCTATGTGATTTTGGCAGGACTTTTTAGCGTTTACTTTTGAGCTAGTGAGCTAAGATTTGAAACAAACGATCGGTGGGAATCCAGCTTTCAGGAGAGGCCTCCCCCGAATCTCTGGACAGCTGTGGGGCCGAACGGCGAGCGTCAAAGCACTCGGTTTCTCTCCAGTAGTAGGCCTTTATTGACTAAATTGTAACATGACGACCTATGTGATTTTGGCAGGACTTTTTTGCGCCTACTTTTCAGCTACTGGGCTAAGATTTTAAATAAACGATCTGTGGGAATCCAGCTTTCAGGGGAGGCCTCCCCGGAGTCTCTGGACGGCTGTGGGGCCGAGCGGCGAGCGTTAAAGCACTCAGTTTCGCTCGAGTACCATGACGACCGATTTGACTTCGGCACGACTTTAGGTCGCTTAATTTCAGCCTAGCGGGCTAGGAATTCACACAGACAATCCTTGGGAATCCAGCTTTCAGGGGAGGCCTCTTCCAAGCCTCTCGGAGCTCGTGATGCCGAACGGCGAGCGTCAAAGCACTCGGTTTCGCTCCAGTAGTAGGCCTTTGACTAAATTGTAACATGACGACCTATGTGATTTTGGCATGACTTTTTAGCGCCTACTTTTCAGCTACTGGGCTAAGATTTGAAACAAACGATCGGTGGCAATCCAGCTTTCAGGGGAGGCCTCTTCCAAGTCTCTCGGAGGTCATGGGGCCGAACGGCGAGCGTCAAAGCACTCGGTTTCGCTCCAGTAGTAGGCCTTTATTGACTAAATTGTAACATGACGACCTATGTGATTTTGGCACGACCTTTTCGCGCCTACTTTTCAGCTACTGGGCTAAGATTTGAAACAAACGATCGGTGGGAATCCAGTTTTCAGGGGAGCCCTCCCCCGAGTCTCTGGACAGCTGTGGGGCCGAACGGCGAGCGTCAAAGCACTCGGTTTCTCTCCAGTAGTAGGCCTTTATTGACTAAATTGTAACATGACGACCTATGTGACTTTGGCAGGACATTTTAGCGCTTAGTTTTGAGCTAGTGGGCTAAGATTTGAAACAAATTATCGGTGGGAATCCAGCTTTCAGGGGAGTCTTCCCCCGAGTCTCTGGACAGCTGTGGGGCCGAGCGGTGAGCGTTAAAGCACTCAGTTTCGCTCGAGTACCATGACAACCGATTTGACTTCGGCACGAATTTAGGTCGCTTAATTTCAGCCTAGCGTGCTAGGAATTCACACAGACAATCCTTGGGAATCCAGCTTTCAGGGGAGGCCTCTTTCAAGCCTCTCAGAGGTCGTGGGGCCTAACGGCGAGCGTCAAAGCACTCAGTTTCGCTCCAGTAGTAGGCCTTTATTGACGAAATTGTAACATGACGACCTATGTGACTTTGGCAAGACATTTTAGCGCTTACTTTTGAGCTAGTGGGCTAAGATTTGAAACAAACGATCGGTGGGAATCCAGATTTCAGGGGAGGCCTCTTCCAAGCCTTTCGGAGGTCGTGGGGCCGAACGGCGAGCGTCATAGCACTCGGTTTCTCTCCAGTAGTAGGCCTTTATTGACTAAATTGTAACATGACGACCTATGTGATTTTGGCAGGACTTTTTAGCGCCTACTTTTTACCTAGTGCGCTAAGATTTGAAACAATTGATCGGTGGGAATCCAGCTTTCAGGGGAGACCTCCCCCGAGTCTCTGGACGGCTGTGGGGCCGAGCGGCGAGCTTTAAAGCACTCAGTTACGCTCGAGTACCATGACGACCGATTTGACTTCGGCACGACTTTAGGTCGCTTAATTTCAGCCTAGCGGGCTAGGAATTCACACAGACAATCCTTGGGAATCCAGCTTTCAGGGGAGGTCTCTTCCAAGCCTCTCGGAGGTCGTGGGGCCGAACGGCGAGCGTCATAGCATTCGGTTTCTCTCCAGTAGCAGGCCTTTATTGACTAAATTGTAACATGACGACCTATGTGACTTTGGCAAGACTTTTTAGCGCCTACTTTTGAGCTAGTGGGCTAAGATTTGAAACAAACGATCGGTGGGAATCCAGCTTTCAGGGGACGCCTCCCCCGAGTCTCTGGACGGCTGTGGGGCCGAGCAGCGAGCGTTAAAGCACTCAGTTTCGGTCCAGTAGTTGGCCTTTATTGACTAAATTGTAACATGACGACCTATGTGATTTTGGCAGGACTTTTTAGCGCCTACTTTTCAGCTACTGGGCTAAGATTTGAAACAAACGATCGGTGGCAATCCAGCTTTCAGGGGAGGCCTCTTCCAAGTCTCTCGGAGGTCATGGGGCCGAACGGCGAGCGTCAAAGCACTCGGTTTCGCTCCAGGTGTAGGCCTTTATTGACTAAATTGTAACATGACAACCTATGTGACTTTGGCAGGGCTTTTTAGCGCTTACTTTTGAGCTAGTTGGCTAAGATTTGAAACAAACGATCGGTGGGAATCCAGCATTCAGGGGAGGCCTCTTCCAAGCCTCTCGGAGGTCGTGGGGCCGAACGGCGAGCGTCAAAGCACTCGTTTTCGGTCCAGTAGTAGGCCTTTATTGACTAAATTGTACCATGACGACTTATGTGATTTTGGCAGGGCATTTTAGCGCTTACTTTTGAGTTAGTGGGCTAAGATTTGAAACACATTATCGGTGGGAATCCAGCTTTCAGGGGGGTCCTCCCCCGAGTCTCTGGACGGCTGTGGGGCCGAGCGGCGAGCGTTAAAGCACTCAGTTTCGCTCGAGTACCATGAAGACCGATTTGACTTCGGCACGACTTTAGGTCGCTTAATTTCAGCCTAGCGGGCTAGGAATTCACACAGACAATCCTTGGGAATCCAGCTTTCAGGGGAGGCCTCTTCCAACCCTCTCGGAGGTCGTGGGGCCGAACGGCGAGCGTCATAGCATTCGGTTTCTCTCCAGTAGTAGGCCTTTATTGACTAAATTGTACCATGACGACCTATGTGACTTTGGTAAGACTTTTTAGCGCCTACTTTTGATCTAGTGGGCTAAGATTTTAAACAAACGATCGGTGGCAATCCAGCTTTCAGGGGAGGCCTTTTCCAAGCTTCTCAGAGGTCGTGGGCCCGAACGGCGAGCGTCAAAGCACTCTGTTGCGCTCCAATAGTAGGCCTTTATTGACTAAATTATAACATGACAACCTATGTGACTTTGGCAGGACTTTTTAGCGCTTACTTTTGACCTAGTGCGCTAAGATTTGAAACAAACGATCGGTGGGAATCCAGCTTTCAGGGAAGTCCTCCCCCGAGTCTCTGGACGGCTGTGGGGCCGAGCGGCGAGCGTTAAAGCACTCAGTTTTGCTCGAGTACCATGACGACCGATTTGACTTCGGCACGACTTTAGGTCGCTTAATTTCAGCCTAGCGGGCTAGGAATTCACACAGACAAGCCTTGGGAATCCAGCTTTCAGGGGAGGCCTCTTCCAAGCCTCTCGGATGTCGTGGGGCCGTACGGCGAGCGTCAAAGCACTCTGTTTCGCTCCAGTAGTAGGCCTTTATTGACTAAATTGTAACATGACGACCTATGTGACTTTGGCAGGACATTTTAGCGCCTACTTTTCAGTTACTGGGCGAAGATTTAAAACAAACGATCGGTGGGAATCCAGCTTTCAGGGGAGGCCTCCCCTGAGTCTCTGAACGGCTGTGAGGCCGAACGATGAGCGTCAAAGCACTCGGTTTCTCTCCAGTAGTCGGCCTTTATTGAGTAAATTGTAACCTGACGACCGATGTGATTTTGGCAGGACTTTTTTCGCCTACTTTTCAGCTACTGGGCTAAGATTTGAAACAAACGATCGGTGGGAATCCAGCTTTCAGGGGAGGCCTCTTACAAGCCTCTCGGAGGTCGTGGGGCCGAACGGCGAGCGTCAAAGTACTCGGTTTCGCTCCAGTAGTCGGCCTTTATTGACCAAATTGTAACATGACGACGTATGTGACTTTGGCAGAACTTTTTAGCGCCTACTTTTGAACTAGTCGGCTAAGATTTGAAACAAACGATCGGTGGGAATCCAGCTTTCAGGGGAGGCCTCTCCCGAGTCTCTGGACGGCTGTGGGGCCGAACGGCGAGCGTCAAAGCACTCGGTTTCTCTCCAGTAGTAGGCCTTTATTGAGTAAATTGTAACATGACGACCTATGTGATTTTGGCAGGACTTTTTAGTGCCTACTTCTCAGCTACTGGGCTAAGATTTGAAACAAACGATCGGTGGGAATCCAGCTTTCAGGGGAGGCCTCCCCCGAGTCTCTGGACGGCTGTGGGGCCGAGCGGCGAGCGTTAAAGCACTCAGTTTCGCTCGAGTACCATGACGACCGATTTGACTTCGGCACGACTTTAGGTCGCCTAATTTCAGCCTAGCGGGCTAGGAATTCACACAGACAATCCTTGGTAATCCAGCTTTCAGGGGAGGCCTCTTCCAAGCCTCTCAGAGGTCGTGGGGCCGAACGGCGAGCGTCAAAGCACTCGGTGTCGCTCCAGTAGTAGGCCTTTATTGACTAAATTGTAACATGACGACCTATGTGATTTTGGCAGGACTTTTTAGCGCCTACTTTTCAGCTACTGGGCTAAGATTTGAAACAAAGGATCGGTGGGAATCCAGCTTTCAGGGGAGGCCTCCCCCGAGTCTCTGGACATCTGTGGGGCCGAACGGCGAGCGTCAAAGCACTCGGTTTCTCTCCAGTAGTAGGCCTTTATTGACTAAATTGTAACATGACGACCTATGTGACTTTGGCAGGACTTTTTAGCGCCTACTTTTGAGCTAGTGGGCTAAGATTTGAAACAAACGATCGGTGGGAATCCATCTTACAGGGGAGACCTCCCCCGAGTCTCTGGACAGCTGTGTGGCCGAACGGCGAGCGTCAAAGCACTCGGTTTCTCTCCAGTATTAGGCCTTTATTGACTAAATTGTAACATGACGACCTATGTGACTTTGGCAGGACTTTTTAGCGCTTACGTTTGAGCTAGTGGGCTAAGATTTGAAGTAAATGATCGGTGGAAATCCAGCTTTCAGGGGAGGCCTCTTCCAAGCCTCTCAGAGGACGTGGGGCCGAACGGCGAGCGTCAAAGCACTTGGTTTCGCTCCAGTAGTAGGCCTTTATTGACTAAATTGTAACATGACGACCTATGTGACTTTGGCAGGACCTTTTAGCGCTTACTTTTGAGCTAGTGAGCTAGGATTTGAAACAAACGATCGGTGGGAATCCAGCTTTCAGGGGAGGCCTCCCCCTAGTCTCTGGACAGCTGTGGGGCCGAACGGCGAGCGTCAAAGCACTCGGTTTCTCTCCAGTAGTAGGCCTTTATTGACTAAATTGTAACGTGACGACCCATGTGATTTTGGCAGGACTTTTTTGCGCCTACTTTTCAGCTGCTGGGCTAAGATTTGAAACAAACGATCGGTGGGAATCCAGCTTTCAGGGGAGGCCTCCCCCTAGTCTCTGGACGGCTGTGGGGCCGAACGGCGAGCGTCAAAGCACTCGGTTTCGCTCCAGTAGTAGGCCTTTATTGAGTAAATTGTAACATGACGACCTATGTGATTTTGGCAGGACTTTTTAGCGCCTACTTTTCAGCTACTGGGCTAATATTAGAAACAAACGATCGGTGGGAATCCAGCTTTCAGGGGAGGCCGCTTCCAAGCATCTCGGAGGTCGTGGGGCCGAACGGCGAGCGTCAAACCAATCGGTTTCGCTCCAGTAGTAGGCCTTTATTGACTAAATTGTAACATGACGACCTATGTGATTTTGGCAGGACTTTTTAGCGCCTACTTTTCAGCTACTGGGCGAAGATTTTAAACAAATGATCGGTGGGAATCCAGGTTTCAGGGGAGGCCTCCCCCGAGTCTCTGGACGGCTGTGGGGCCGAGCGGCGAGCGTTAAAGCACTCAGTTTTGCTCGAGTACCATGACGACCGATTTGACTTCGGCACGACTTTAGGTCGCTTAATTTCAGCCTAGCGGGCTAGGAATTCACACAGACAATCCTTGGGAATCCAGCTTTCAGGGGAGGCCACTTCCAAGCCTCTCAGAGGTCGTGGGGCCTAACGGCGAGCGTCAAAGCACTCTGTTTCGCTCCAGTAGTCGGCCTTTATTGACTAAATTGTTAGATGACGACCTATGTGACTTTGGCAGGACTTTTTAGCGCCTACTTTTCAGCTACTGGGCTAAGATTTGAAACAAACGATCGGTGGGAATCCAGCTTTCAGGGGAGGCCTTTTCCAAGCTTCTCAGAGGTCGTGGGCCCGAACGGCGAGCGTCAAAGCACTCTGTTGCGCTCCAATAGTAGGCCTTTATTGACTAAATTATAACATGACAACCTATGTGACTTTGGCAGGACTTTTTAGCGCTTACTTTTGACCTAGTGCGCTAAGATTTGAAACAAACGATCGGTGGGAATCCAGCTTTCAGGGAAGTCCCCCCCCGAGTCTCTGGACGGCTGTGGGGCCGAACGGCGAGCGTCAAAGCACTCGGTTTCTCTCCAGTAGTAGGCCTTTATTGACTAAATTGTAACATGACGACCCATGTGATTTTGGCAGGACTTTTTTGCGCCTACTTTTCAGCTACTGGGCTAAGATTTGAAACAAACGATCAGTGGGAATCCAGCTTTCAGGGGAGGCCTCCCCCGAGTCTCTGGACGGCTGTGGGGCCGAGCGGCGAGCGTTAAAGCACTCAGTTTCGCTCGAGTACCATGACGACCGATTTGACTTCGGCACGACTTTAGGTCGCTTAATTTCTACCTAGCGAGCTAGGAATTCACACAGACAAGCCTTGGGAATCCAGCTTTCAAGGGAGGCCTCTTCCAAGCCTCTCGGAGCTCGTGAGGCCGAACGGCGAGCGTCAAAGCACTCGGTTTCGCTCCAGTAGTAGGCCTTTGACTAAATTGTAACATGACGACCTATGTGATTTTGGCAGGACTTTTTAGCGCCTACTTTTCAGCTACTGGGCGAAGATTTTAAACAAACGATCGGTGGGAATACAGCTGTCAGGGGAGGCCTCTTCCAAGCCTCTCGGAGGTCGTGTGTACGTACGGCGAGCGTCAAAGCACTCGTTTTCGCTCCAGGTGTAGGCCTTTATTGACTAAATTGTAACATGACAACCTATGTGACTTTGGCAGTGCTTTTTAGCGCTTACTTTTGAGCTAGTTGGCTAAGATTTGAAACAAACGATCGGTGGGAATCCAGCATTCAGGGGAGGCCTCTTCCAAGCCTCTCGGAGGTCGTGGGGCCGAACGGCGAGCGTCAAAGCACTCGTTTTCGGTCCAGTAGTAGGCCTTTATTGACTAAATTGTACCATGACGACTTATGTGATTTTGGCAGGGCATTTTAGCGCTTACTTTTCAGCTACTGGGCTAAGATTTGAAACAAACGATCAGTGGGAATCCAGCTTTCAGGGGAGGCCTCCCCCGAGTCTCTGGACGGCTGTGGGGCCGAGCGGCGAGCGTTAAAGCACTCAGTTTCGCTCGAGTACCATGACGACCGATTTGACTTCGGCACGACTTTAGGTCGCTTAATTTCTACCTAGCGAGCTAGGAATTCACACAGACAAGCCTTGGGAATCCAGCTTTCAAGGGAGGCCTCTTCCAAGCCTCTCGGAGCTCGTGAGGCCGAACGGCGAGCGTCAAAGCACTCGGTTTCGCTCCAGTAGTAGGCCTTTGACTAAATTGTAACATGACGACCTATGTGATTTTGGCAGGACTTTTTAGCGCCTACTTTTCAGCTACTGGGCGAAGATTTTAAACAAACGATCGGTGGGAATACAGCTGTCAGGGGAGGCCTCTTCCAAGCCTCTCGGAGGTCGTGTGTACGTACGGCGAGCGTCAAAGCACTCGTTTTCGCTCCAGGTGTAGGCCTTTATTGACTAAATTGTAACATGACAACCTATGTGACTTTGGCAGGGCTTTTTAGCGCTTACTTTTGAGCTAGTTGGCTAAGATTTGAAACAAACGATCGGTGGGAATCCAGCATTCAGGGGAGGCCTCTTCCAAGCCTCTCGGAGGTCGTGGGGCCGAACGGCGAGCGTCAAAGCACTCGTTTTCGGTCCAGTAGTAGGCCTTTATTGACTAAATTGTACCATGACGACTTATGTGATTTTGGCAGGGCATTTTAGCGCTTACTTTTGAGTTAGTGGGCTAAGATTTGAAACACATTATCGGTGGGAATCCAGCTTTCAGGGGGGGTCCTCCCCCGAGTCTCTGGACGGCTGTGGGGCCGAGCGGCGAGCGTTAAAGCACTCAGTTTCGCTCGAGTACCATGAAGACCGATTTGACTTCGGCACGACTTTAGGTCGCTTAATTTCAGCCTAGCGGGCTAGGAATTCACACAGACAATCCTTGGGAATCCAGCTTTCAGGGGAGGCCTCTTCCAACCCTCTCGGAGGTCGTGGGGCCGAACGGCGAGCGTCATAGCATTCGGTTTCTCTCCAGTAGTAGGCCTTTATTGACTAAATTGTACCATGACGACCTATGTGACTTTGGTAAGACTTTTTAGCGCCTACTTTTGATCTAGTGGGCTAAGATTTTAAACAAACGATCGGTGGGAATCCAGCTTTCAGGGGAGGCCTTTTCCAAGCTTCTCAGAGGTCGTGGGCCCGAACGGCGAGCGTCAAAGCACTCTGTTGCGCTCCAATAGTAGGCCTTTATTGACTAAATTATAACATGACAACCTATGTGACTTTGGCAGGACTTTTTAGCGCTTACTTTTGACCTAGTGCGCTAAGATTTGAAACAAACGATCGGTGGGAATCCAGCTTTCAGGGAAGTCCTCCCCCGAGTCTCTGGACGGCTGTGGGGCCGAGCGGCGAGCGTTAAAGCACTCAGTTTTGCTCGAGTACCATGACGACCGATTTGACTTCGGCACGACTTTAGGTCGCTTAATTTCAGCCTAGCGGGCTAGGAATTCACACAGACAAGCCTTGGGAATCCAGCTTTCAGGGGAGGCCTCTTCCAAGCCTCTCGGATGTCGTGGGGCCGTACGGCAAGCGTCAAAGCACTCTGTTTCGCTCCAGTAGTAGGCCTTTATTGACTAAATTGTAACATGACGACCTATGTGACTTTGGCAGGACATTTTAGCGCCTACTTTTCAGTTACTGGGCGAAGATTTGAAACAAACGATCGGTGGGAATCCAGCTTTCAGGGGAGGCCTCCCCTGAGTCTCTGAACGGCTGTGAGGCCGAACGATGAGCGTCAAAGCACTCGGTTTCTCTCCAGTAGTCGGCCTTTATTGAGTAAATTGTAACCTGACGACCGATGTGATTTTGGCAGGACTTTTTTCGCCTACTTTTCAGCTACTGGGCTAAGATTTGAAACAAACGATCGGTGGGAATCCAGCTTTCAGGGGAGGCCTCTTACAAGCCTCTCGGAGGTCGTGGGGCCGAACGGCGAGCGTCAAAGCACTCGGTTTCGCTCCAGTAGTCGGCCTTTATTGACCAAATTGTAACATGACGACGTATGTGACTTTGGCAGAACTTTTTAGCGCCTACTTTTGAACTAGTCGGCTAAGATTTGAAACAAACGATCGGTGGGAATCCAGCTTTCAGGGGAGGCTTCTCCCGAGTCTCTGGACGGCTGTGGGGCCGAATGGCGAGCGTCAAAGCACTCGGTTTCTCTCCAGTAGTAGGCCTTTATTGAGTAAATTGTAACATGACGACCTATGTGATTTTGGCAGGACTTTTTAGTGCCTACTTCTCAGCTACTGGGCTAAGATTTGAAACAAACGATCGGTGGGAATCCAGCTTTCAGGGGAGGCCTCCCCCGAGTCTCTGGACGGCTGTGGGGCCGAGCGGCGAGCGTTAAAGCACTCAGTTTCGCTCGAGTACCATGACGACCGATTTGACTTCGGCACGACTTTAGGTCGCTTAATTTCAGCCTAGCGGGCTAGGAATTCACACAGACAATCCTTGGGAATCCAGCTTTCAGGGGAGGCCTCTTCCAAGCCTCTCAGAGGTCGTGGGGCCGAACGGCGAGCGTCAAAGCACTCGGTGTCGCTCCAGTAGTAGGCCTTTATTGACTAAATTGTAACATGACGACCTATGTGATTTTGGCAGGACTTTTTAGCGCCTACTTTTCAGCTACTGGGCTAAGATTTGAAACAAAGGATCGGTGGGAATCCAGCTTTCAGGGGAGGCCTCCCCCGAGTCTCTGGACATCTGTGGGGCCGAACGGCGAGCGTCAAAGCACTCGGTTTCTCTCCAGTAGTAGGCCTTTATTGACTAAATTGTAACATGACGACCTATGTGACTTTGGCAGGACTTTTTAGCGCCTACTTTTGAGCTAGTGGGCTAAGATTTGAAACAAACGATCGGTGGGAATCCAGCTTACAGGGGAGACCTCCCCCGAGTCTCTGGACAGCTGTGTGGCCGAACGGCGAGCGTCAAAGCACTCGGTTTCTCTCCAGTATTAGGCCTTTATTGACTAAATTGTAACATGACGACCTATGTGACTTTGGCAGGACGTTTTAGCGCTTACGTTTGAGCTAGTGGGCTAAGATTTGAAGTAAATGATCGGTGGAAATCCAGCTTTCAGGGGAGGCCTCTTCCAAGCCTCTCAGAGGACGTGGGGCCGAACGGCGAGCGTCAAAGCACTTGGTTTCGCTCCAGTAGTAGGCCTTTATTGACTAAATTGTAACATGACGACCTATGTGACTTTGGCAGGACTTTAGGTCGCTTAATTTCAGCCTAGCGGGCTAGGAATTCACACAGACAATCCTTGGGAATCCAGCTTTCAGGGGAGGCCTCTTCCAAGTCTCTCAGAGGACGTGGGGCCGAACGGCGAGCGTCAAAGCACTTGGTTTCGCTCCAGTAGTAGGCCTTTATTGACTAAATTGTAACATGACGACCTATGTGACTTTGGCAGGACCTTTTAGCGCTTACTTTTGAGCTAGTGAGCTAGGATTTGAAACAAACGATCGGTGGGAATCCAGCTTTCAGGGGAGGCCTCCCCCTAGTCTCTGGACAGCTGTGGGGCCGAACGGCGAGCGTCAAAGCACTCGGTTTCTCTCCAGTAGTAGGCCTTTATTGACTAAATTGTAACGTGACGACCCATGTGATTTTGGCAGGACTTTTTTGCGCCTACTTTTCAGCTGCTGGGCTAAGATTTGAAACAAACGATCGGTGGGAATCCAGCTTTCAGGGGAGGCCTCCCCCTAGTCTCTGGACGGCTGTGGGGCCGAACGGCGAGCGTCAAAGCACTCGGTTTCGCTCCAGTAGTAGGCCTTTATTGAGTAAATTGTAACATGACGACCTATGTGATTTTGGCAGGACTTTTTAGCGCCTACTTTTCAGCTACTGGGCTAATATTAGAAACAAACGATCGGTGGGAATCCAGCTTTCAGGGGAGGCCGCTTCCAAGCATCTCGGAGGTCGTGGGGCCGAACGGCGAGCGTCAAACCAATCGGTTTCGCTCCAGTAGTAGGCCTTTATTGACTAAATTGTAACATGACGACCTATGTGATTTTGGCAGGACTTTTTAGCGCCTACTTTTCAGCTACTGGGCGAAGATTTTAAACAAATGATCGGTGGGAATCCAGGTTTCAGGGGAGGCCTCCCCCGAGTCTCTGGACGGCTGTGGGGCCGAGCGGCGAGCGTTAAAGCACTCAGTTTTGCTCGAGTACCATGACGACCGATTTGACTTCGGCACGACTTTAGGTCGCTTAATTTCAGCCTAGCGGGCTAGGAATTCACACAGACAATCCTTGGGAATCCAGCTTTCAGGGGAGGCCACTTCCAAGCCTCTCAGAGGTCGTGGGGCCTAACGGCGAGCGTCAAAGCACTCTGTTTCGCTCCAGTAGTAGGCATTTATTGACTAAATTGTTAGATGACGACCTATGTGACTTTGGCAGGACTTTTTAGCGCCTACTTTTCAGCTACTGGGCTAAGATTTGAAACAAACGATCGGTGGGAATCCAGCTTTCAGGGGAGGCCTTTTCCAAGCTTCTCAGAGGTCGTGGGCCCGAACGGCGAGCGTCAAAGCACTCTGTTGCGCTCCAATAGTAGGCCTTTATTGACTAAATTATAACATGACAACCTATGTGACTTTGGCAGGACTTTTTAGCGCTTACTTTTGACCTAGTGCGCTAAGATTTGAAACAAACGATCGGTGGGAATCCAGCTTTCAGGGAAGTCCCCCCCCCGAGTCTCTGGACGGCTGTGGGGCCGAACGGCGAGCGTCAAAGCACTCGGTTTCTCTCCAGTAGTAGGCCTTTATTGACTAAATTGTAACATGACGACCCATGTGATTTTGGCAGGACTTTTTTGCGCCTACTTTTCAGCTACTGGGCTAAGATTTGAAACAAACGATCGGTGGGAATCCAGCTTTCAGGGGAGGCCTCCCCCGAGTCTCTGGACGGCTGTGGGGCCGAGCGGCGAGCGTTAAAGCACTCAGTTTCGCTCGAGTACCATGACGACCGATTTGACTTCGGCACGACTTTAGGTCGCTTAATTTCTACCTAGCGAGCTAGGAATTCACACAGACAAGCCTTGGGAATCCAGCTTTCAAGGGAGGCCTCTTCCAAGCCTCTCGGAGCTCGTGAGGCCGAACGGCGAGCGTCAAAGCACTCGGTTTCGCTCCAGTAGTAGGCCTTTGACTAAATTGTAACATGACGACCTATGTGATTTTGGCAGGACTTTTTAGCGCCTACTTTTCAGCTACTGGGCGAAGATTTTAAACAAACGATCGGTGGGAATACAGCTGTCAGGGGAGGCCTCTTCCAAGCCTCTCGGAGGTCGTGTGTACGTACGGCGAGCGTCAAAGCACTCGTTTTCGCTCCAGTAGTAGGCCTTTATTGACTAAATTGTAACATGACGACCTATGTGACTTTGGCATGACGTTTTAGTGCCTACTTTTTAGCTAGTGGGCTAAGATTTGAAACAAACGATCGGTGGGAATCCAGCTTTCAGGGGAGGCCTCCCCCGAGTCTCTGGACGGCTGTGGGGCCGAGCGGCGAGCGTTAAAGCATTCAGTTTCTTTCCAGTAGTAGGCCTTTTTTGACTAAATTGTAACATGACGACCTATGTGATTTTGGCAGGACTTTTTAGCGCTTACGTTTGAGCTAGTGCGCTAAGATTTGAAACAAACGATCGGTGGGAATCCAGCCTTCAGGGGAGTCCTCCCCCGAGTCTCTGGACGGCTGTGGGGCCGAGGGGCGAGCGTTAAAGCATTCAGTTTCGCTCGAGTACCATGACGACCGATTTGACTTCGGCACGACTTTAGGTCGCTTAATTTCAGCCTAGCGGGCTAGGAATTCACACAGACAATCCTTGGGAATCCAGCTTTCAGGGGAGGCCTCTTCCAAGCCTCTCAGAGGTCGTGGGGCCGAACGGCGAGCGTCAAAGCACTCAGTTTCGGTCCAGTAGTAGGCCTTTATTGACTAAATTGTAACATGACGACCTATGTGTTTATGGCAGGACTTTTTTGCGCCTTCTTTTCAGCTTCTGGGCTAAGATTTGAAAAAAACGATCGGTGGGAATCCAGCTTTCAGGGGAGGCCTCCCCCGAGTCTCTGGACAGCTGTGGGGCCGAACGGCGAGCGTCAAAGCACTCGGTTTCTCGCCAGTATTAGGCCTTAATTGACTAAATTGTAACATGACGACCTATGTGACTTTGGCAGGACTTTTTAGCGCCTACGTTATAGCTAGTGGGCTAGGATTTGAAACAAACGATCGGTGGGAATCCAGCTTTCAGGGGAGGCCTCCCCCGAGTCTCTGGACGGCTGTGGGACCGAGCGGCGAGCGTTAAAGCACTCAGTTTCGCTCGAGTACCATGACGACCGATTTGACTTCGGCACGGCTTTAGGTCGCTTAATTTCAGCCTAGCGGGCTAGGAATTCACACAGACAAGCCTTGGGAATCCAGCTTTCAAGGGAGGCCTCTTCCAAGCCTCTCTGAGCTCGTGGGGCCGAAGGGCGAGCGTCAAAGCACTCGGTTTTGCTCCAGTAGTAGGCCTTTATTGACTAAATTGTAACATGACGACCTATGTGACTTTGGCAGGACTTTATAGCGCTTACTTTTGACCTAGTGGGCTAAGATTTGAACCAAACGATCGGTGGGAATCCAGCTTTCAGGGGAGGCCTCCCCCTAGTCTCTGGACGGCTGTGGGGCCGAACGGCGAGCGTCAAAGCACTCGGTTTCGCTCCAGTAGTAGGCCTTTATTGAGTAAATTGTAACATGACGACCTATGTGATTTTGGCAGGACTTTTTAGCGCCTACTTTTCAGCTACTGGGCTAATATTAGAAACAAACGATCGGTGGCAATCCAGCTTTCAGGGGAGGCCTCTTCCAATCCTCTCGGAGGTCGTGGGGCCGAACGGCGAGCGTCAAACCAATCGGTTTCGCTCCAGTAGTAGGCCTTTATTGACTAAATTGTGACATGACGACCTATGTGACTTTGGCAGGACTTTTTAGCGCCTACTTTTCAGCTACTAGGCTAAGATGTGAAACAAACGATCGGTGGGAATCCAGCTTTCAGGGGAGGCCTTTTCCAAGCTTCTCAGAGGTCGTGGGCCCGAACGGCGAGCGTCAAAGCACTCTGTTGCGCTCCAATAGTAGGCCTTTATTGACTAAATTATAACATGACGACCTATGTGACTTTGGCAGGACTTTAGGTCGCTTAATTTCAGCCTAGCGGGCTAGGAATTCACACAGACAATCCTTGGGAATCCAGCTTTCAGGGGAGGCCTCTTCCAAGTCTCTCAGAGGACGTGGGGCCGAACGGCGAGCGTCAAAGCACTTGGTTTCGCTCCAGTAGTAGGCCTTTATTGACTAAATTGTAACATGACGACCTATGTGACTTTGGCAGGACCTTTTAGCGCTTACTTTTGAGCTAGTGAGCTAGGATTTGAAACAAACGATCGGTGGGAATCCAGCTTTCAGGGGAGGCCTCCCCCTAGTCTCTGGACAGCTGTGGGGCCGAACGGCGAGCGTCAAAGCACTCGGTTTCTCTCCAGTAGTAGGCCTTTATTGACTAAATTGTAACGTGACGACCCATGTGATTTTGGCAGGACTTTTTTGCGCCTACTTTTCAGCTGCTGGGCTAAGATTTGAAACAAACGATCGGTGGGAATCCAGCTTTCAGGGGAGGCCTCCCCCTAGTCTCTGGACGGCTGTGGGGCCGAACGGCGAGCGTCAAAGCACTCGGTTTCGCTCCAGTAGTAGGCCTTTATTGAGTAAATTGTAACATGACGACCTATGTGATTTTGGCAGGACTTTTTAGCGCCTACTTTTCAGCTACTGGGCTAATATTAGAAACAAACGATCGGTGGGAATCCAGCTTTCAGGGGAGGCCGCTTCCAAGCATCTCGGAGGTCGTGGGGCCGAACGGCGAGCGTCAAACCAATCGGTTTCGCTCCAGTAGTAGGCCTTTATTGACTAAATTGTAACATGACGACCTATGTGATTTTGGCAGGACTTTTTAGCGCCTACTTTTCAGCTACTGGGCGAAGATTTTAAACAAATGATCGGTGGGAATCCAGGTTTCAGGGGAGGCCTCCCCCGAGTCTCTGGACGGCTGTGGGGCCGAGCGGCGAGCGTTAAAGCACTCAGTTTTGCTCGAGTACCATGACGACCGATTTGACTTCGGCACGACTTTAGGTCGCTTAATTTCAGCCTAGCGGGCTAGGAATTCACACAGACAATCCTTGGGAATCCAGCTTTCAGGGGAGGCCACTTCCAAGCCTCTCAGAGGTCGTGGGGCCTAACGGCGAGCGTCAAAGCACTCTGTTTCGCTCCAGTAGTAGGCATTTATTGACTAAATTGTTAGATGACGACCTATGTGACTTTGGCAGGACTTTTTAGCGCCTACTTTTCAGCTACTGGGCTAAGATTTGAAACAAACGATCGGTGGGAATCCAGCTTTCAGGGGAGGCCTTTTCCAAGCTTCTCAGAGGTCGTGGGCCCGAACGGCGAGCGTCAAAGCACTCTGTTGCGCTCCAATAGTAGGCCTTTATTGACTAAATTATAACATGACAACCTATGTGACTTTGGCAGGACTTTTTAGCGCTTACTTTTGACCTAGTGCGCTAAGATTTGAAACAAACGATCGGTGGGAATCCAGCTTTCAGGGAAGTCCCCCCCCCGAGTCTCTGGACGGCTGTGGGGCCGAACGGCGAGCGTCAAAGCACTCGGTTTCTCTCCAGTAGTAGGCCTTTATTGACTAAATTGTAACATGACGACCCATGTGATTTTGGCAGGACTTTTTTGCGCCTACTTTTCAGCTACTGGGCTAAGATTTGAAACAAACGATCGGTGGGAATCCAGCTTTCAGGGGAGGCCTCCCCCGAGTCTCTGGACGGCTGTGGGGCCGAGCGGCGAGCGTTAAAGCACTCAGTTTCGCTCGAGTACCATGACGACCGATTTGACTTCGGCACGACTTTAGGTCGCTTAATTTCTACCTAGCGAGCTAGGAATTCACACAGACAAGCCTTGGGAATCCAGCTTTCAAGGGAGGCCTCTTCCAAGCCTCTCGGAGCTCGTGAGGCCGAACGGCGAGCGTCAAAGCACTCGGTTTCGCTCCAGTAGTAGGCCTTTGACTAAATTGTAACATGACGACCTATGTGATTTTGGCAGGACTTTTTAGCGCCTACTTTTCAGCTACTGGGCGAAGATTTTAAACAAACGATCGGTGGGAATACAGCTGTCAGGGGAGGCCTCTTCCAAGCCTCTCGGAGGTCGTGTGTACGTACGGCGAGCGTCAAAGCACTCGTTTTCGCTCCAGTAGTAGGCCTTTATTGACTAAATTGTAACATGACGACCTATGTGACTTTGGCATGACGTTTTAGTGCCTACTTTTTAGCTAGTGGGCTAAGATTTGAAACAAACGATCGGTGGGAATCCAGCTTTCAGGGGAGGCCTCCCCCGAGTCTCTGGACGGCTGTGGGGCCGAGCGGCGAGCGTTAAAGCATTCAGTTTCTTTCCAGTAGTAGGCCTTTTTTGACTAAATTGTAACATGACGACCTATGTGATTTTGGCAGGACTTTTTAGCGCTTACGTTTGAGCTAGTGCGCTAAGATTTGAAACAAACGATCGGTGGGAATCCAGCCTTCAGGGGAGTCCTCCCCCGAGTCTCTGGACGGCTGTGGGGCCGAGGGGCGAGCGTTAAAGCATTCAGTTTCGCTCGAGTACCATGACGACCGATTTGACTTCGGCACGACTTTAGGTCGCTTAATTTCAGCCTAGCGGGCTAGGAATTCACACAGACAATCCTTGGGAATCCAGCTTTCAGGGGAGGCCTCTTCCAAGCCTCTCAGAGGTCGTGGGGCCGAACGGCGAGCGTCAAAGCACTCAGTTTCGGTCCAGTAGTAGGCCTTTATTGACTAAATTGTAACATGACGACCTATGTGTTTATGGCAGGACTTTTTTGCGCCTTCTTTTCAGCTTCTGGGCTAAGATTTGAAAAAAACGATCGGTGGGAATCCAGCTTTCAGGGGAGGCCTCCCCCGAGTCTCTGGACAGCTGTGGGGCCGAACGGCGAGCGTCAAAGCACTCGGTTTCTCGCCAGTATTAGGCCTTAATTGACTAAATTGTAACATGACGACCTATGTGACTTTGGCAGGACTTTTTAGCGCCTACGTTATAGCTAGTGGGCTAGGATTTGAAACAAACGATCGGTGGGAATCCAGCTTTCAGGGGAGGCCTCCCCCGAGTCTCTGGACGGCTGTGGGACCGAGCGGCGAGCGTTAAAGCACTCAGTTTCGCTCGAGTACCATGACGACCGATTTGACTTCGGCACGGCTTTAGGTCGCTTAATTTCAGCCTAGCGGGCTAGGAATTCACACAGACAAGCCTTGGGAATCCAGCTTTCAAGGGAGGCCTCTTCCAAGCCTCTCTGAGCTCGTGGGGCCGAAGGGCGAGCGTCAAAGCACTCGGTTTTGCTCCAGTAGTAGGCCTTTATTGACTAAATTGTAACATGACGACCTATGTGACTTTGGCAGGACTTTATAGCGCTTACTTTTGACCTAGTGGGCTAAGATTTGAACCAAACGATCGGTGGGAATCCAGCTTTCAGGGGAGGCCTCCCCCTAGTCTCTGGACGGCTGTGGGGCCGAACGGCGAGCGTCAAAGCACTCGGTTTCGCTCCAGTAGTAGGCCTTTATTGAGTAAATTGTAACATGACGACCTATGTGATTTTGGCAGGACTTTTTAGCGCCTACTTTTCAGCTACTGGGCTAATATTAGAAACAAACGATCGGTGGCAATCCAGCTTTCAGGGGAGGCCTCTTCCAATCCTCTCGGAGGTCGTGGGGCCGAACGGCGAGCGTCAAACCAATCGGTTTCGCTCCAGTAGTAGGCCTTTATTGACTAAATTGTGACATGACGACCTATGTGACTTTGGCAGGACTTTTTAGCGCCTACTTTTCAGCTACTAGGCTAAGATGTGAAACAAACGATCGGTGGGAATCCAGCTTTCAGGGGAGGCCTTTTCCAAGCTTCTCAGAGGTCGTGGGCCCGAACGGCGAGCGTCAAAGCACTCTGTTGCGCTCCAATAGTAGGCCTTTATTGACTAAATTATAACATGACAACCTATGTGACTTTGGCAGGACTTTTTAGCGCTTACTTTTGACCTAGTGCGCTAAGATTTGAAACAAACGATCGGTGGGAATCCAGGTTTCAGGGGAGGCCTCTTCCAAGCCTCTCGGATGTCGTGGGGCCGAACGGCGAGCGTCAAAGCACTCTGTTTCGCTCCAGTAGTAGGCCTTTATTGACTAAATTGTAACATGACGACCTATGTGACTTTGGCAGGACATTTTAGCGTTTACTTTTCAGTTACTGGGCGAAGATTTGAAACAAACGATCGGTGGGAATCCAGCTTTCAGGGGAGGCCTCCCCTGAGTCTCTGGACGGCTGTGAGGCCGAACGATGAGCGTCAAAGCACTCGGTTTCTCTCCAGTAGTCGGCCTTTATTGAGTAAATTGTAACATGACGACCGATGTGATTTTGGCAGGACTTTTTTCGCCTACTTTTCAGCTACTGGGCTAAGATTTGAAACAAACGATCGGTGGGAATCCAGCTTTCAGGGGAGGCCTCTTACAAGCCTCTCGGAGGTCGTGGGGCCGAACGGCGAGCGTCAAAGCACTCGGTTTCGCTCCAGTAGTCGGCCTTTATTGACCAAATTGTAAC
>NW_026904297.1:0-44007 GCF_024500275.1 Phycodurus eques | reverse complement strand
TCCCGTTAGGGGTCGCCACAGCGCGTCATCCTTTTCCATGTAAGCCTATCTCCTGCATCCTCCTCTCGAACACCAACTGCCATCATGTCTTCCCTCACGACATCCATCAACCTTCTCTTTGGTCTTCCTCGAGCTCTCTTGCCTGGCAGCTCCATCCTCATCATCCTTCTTCCAATATACTCACTATTTCTCCTCTGGACGTGTCCAAACCATTGAAGTCTGCGCTCTCTAACTTTGTCTCCAAAACATCGAACCTTGGCTGTCCCTCTGATGAGCTCATTTCTAATTTTATCCAACCTGGTCACTCCAAGAGCGAACCTCAACATCTTCATTTCCGCCACCTCCAGCTCTGCTTCCTGTTGTCTCTTCAGTGCCACTGTCTCTAATCCGTACATCATGGCTGGCCTCACTACTGTTTTATAAACTTTGCCCTTCATCCTAGCAGAGACTCTTCTGTCACATAACACACCTGACACCTTCCTCCACCCGTTCCAACCTGCTTTGACCCGTTTCTTCACTTCCTGACCACACTCACCATTGCTCTGGACGGTTGACCCCAAGTATTTAAAGTCCTCCACCCTTGCTATCGCTTCTCCCTGTAGCCTCATTCTTCCCCCACCAGCCCTCTCATTCATGCACATATATTCTGTTTTACTTCGGCTAATCTTCATTCCTCTTCTTTCCAGTGCATGCCTCCATCCCTCTAACTGTTCCTCCAGCTGCTCCCTGCTTTCACTGCAGATCACAATGTCATCTGCAAACATCATGGTCCACGGGGATTCCAGTCTAACCTCATCTGTCAGCCTATCCATCACCACTGCAAAAAGGAAGGGGCTCAGGGCTGATCCCTGATGCAGTCCCACGTCCACCTTAAATTCTTCTGTCACACCTACAGCACACCTCACCGCTGTTCTGCTGCCTCGTACATGTCCTGTATTATTCTAACATACTTCTCTGCCACTCCAGACTTCCGCATGCAGTACCCACAGTTCTTCTCTGGGTACTCTGTCATAGGCTTTCTCTAGATCTACAAAGACACAATGTAGCTCCTTCTGACCTTCTCTGTACTTTTCCATCAACATCCTCAAGGCAAATAATGCATCTGTGGTACTCTTTCTAGGCATGAAACCATACTGTTGCTCGCAAATACTCACTTCTGTCCTGAGTCTATCCTCCACTACTCTTTCCCATAACTTCATTGTGTGGCTCATCAACTTTATTCCTCTATAGTTGCCACAGCTCTGCACATCACCTTTGTTCTTAAAAATGGGCACCAGTACACTTTTCCTCCATTCCTCAGGCATCTTCTCACGCACTAGAATTCTATTGAACAAGCTGGTCAAAAACTTCACAGCCACCTCTCCTAGATGCTTCCATACCTCCACAGGAATGTCATCAGGACCAACTGCCTTTCCATTTTTCATCCTCTTTAATGCCTTTCTAACTTCCCCCTTACTAATCATTGCCACTTCCTGGTCCACCACACTTACCTCTTCTACTCTCCCTTCTCTATCATTTTCCTCATTCATCAACTCCTCGAAGTATTCTTTCCATCTAGCAAGCACACTGCTGGCACCAGTCAACATATTTCCATCTCTATCCTTAATCACCCTAACCTGCTGCACATCCTTCCCATCTCTGTCCCTCTGTCTGGCCAGCCTGTATAGATCCTTTTCTCCTTCTTTAGTGTCCAACCTGCCATACATGTCATCATATGCCTCTTGTTTTGCCTTTGCCACCTCTACCTTTGCCCTGTGTCGCATCTCAATGTATTCCTTTCGCCTCTCCTCGGTCCTCTCAGTGTCCCACTTCTTCTTAGCTAACCTCTTTCCTTGTATGATTTCCTGTACTGTGAGGTTCCACCACCAAGTCTCCTTCTCTCCTTTCCTGCCAGAAGATACACCAAGTACTCTCCTGCCTGCTTCTCTGATCACCTTGGCTGCAGTGGTCCAGTCTTCTGGAAGCTCCTGCCGTCCACCGAGAGCCTGTATCACCTCTTCCCGAAAAGCTGCACAACACTCGTCCTGTCTCAGCTTCCACCACATGGTTCTCTTCTCTGCCTTTGTCTTCCTAATTTTCCTCCCCACCACCAGAGTCATCTTACACACCACCATCCTATGATGTCTAGCCACACTCTCCCCTACCACTACCTTACAGTTGGTAACCTCCTTCAGATTACATCGTCTGCACAAGATGTAATCCACCTGTGTGCTTCTACCTCCGCTCTTATAGGTCACCCTATGTTCGTGCCTCTTCTGGAAAAAAGTGTTCACTACAGCCATTTGCATCCTTGTTGCAAAGTCTACCACCATCTGTCCCTCCAAGTTCCTTTCCTGGATGCCGTATTTACCCATCACTTCTTCATCACCCCTATTACCTTCACCAACATGTCCATTACAATCTGCACCAATTACGACTCTCTCTCTGACTGGGATGCTAAGAACTACATCATCTAGCTCCTTCCAGAATTTCTCTTTCACCTCTAGGTCACATCCTACCTGTGGGGCATAGCCACTAATCACATTACACATAACACCCTCAATTTCAAATTTCAGCCTCATCACTCGATCTGATACTCTTTTCACCTCAAAGACATTCTTAGCCAACTCTTCTTTTAAAATAACCCCGACTCCATTTCTCTTCCCATCGACACCATGGTAAAATAATTTAAAACCCTGCCCCTAAACTTCTAGCCTTACTGCCTTTCCACCTGGTCTCCTGGACACACAATATATCAACCTTTCTCCTCATCATCATGTCAACCAACTCCCGAGATTTTCCTGTCATAGTCCCAACATTCAAAGTCCCCACATTCAGTTCTAGGCTCTGTGTTTTCCTCTTCTCTTTCTGCCGAAGAACCCGCTTTCCACCTCCTCTTCTTCTTTGACTTCGACCCACAGTAGCTGAATTTCCAACGGCGCCCCGCAGGTTGACGGCGCCGGTGGCGGACGTTGTTAACCCGGGCCACGACCGATCCGGTATGGAATTCTTTGGATGAACGCTCATATTTGTTTGGCAAGGTTTTAAGCCGGATGCCCTTCCTGACGCAACCCTCTGCATTTATCCGGGCTTGGGACCGGCCTACAGTTTGCACTGACTTGTGCCACCCATAGGGCTGCATTTGTATATTTTCAGTAATAATGGTTGAAAATAGTTAAATATTTCACGAGTGGTTGGTTTTGCTTTCACTCTGTCGTTTTTTGCATTAATTCTTGGGCAGAGCATGCTTACTGTTTTTGGATTTAACTTGAAATGTTTAATGGCAAATATTCATGTCTTTTGACGTTTCTGGCATGTCTTTAATCGATTATGTCTCGTGGGGATGTGGCGCTGCTGACCTCGACTCGGGACGTTGTGAGTCGGTTGGGAGAATACTTCGAAGACCTACTCAATTCCACCTCCCAATCACGCCCAATCACGCCCTTCCAGGTCTCACTGTCATTGCCCATGTGAGCATTGAAGTCCCCCAGCAGAACGATGGAGTCCCCAGCGGGAGCGCTCTCCAGCACCCCCTCCAAGGACTCCAAAAAGGGTGGTACTCTGAACTGCTGTTTGGTGCATAGGCACAAACAACAGTCAGGACCCGTCCCCCCACCCGAAGGCGGAGGGAGGCTACTCCCTCGTCCACCGGGGTGAACCCCAACGGACAGGGGCCGAGCCAGGGGGCAATAAACCACACCTGCTAGGCGCCTCTCACCGTGGGCAACTCCAGAGTGGAAGAGAGGACTGGTACCAGAGCCCAAGCTGTGCCTGGAGGCGAGTCCGACTATATCTAGTCAGAACTTCTCGACCTCTCACACCAGCTCGGGGTCTTCCCTGCCAGAAAGGTGACATTCCACGTCCCTTGAGCCAGCTTCTGTAGCTGGGGATCGGATCGCCAAACTCCCTGCCTTTGGCCACCGCCCAGCTTGCACTGCACCCGACCCCTATGGCCCCTCCCACAGGGGGACCCTCCCGGGCTGTGCCTGGCCTGGTCAACAGCCGCTCGCCTTCGAGCCCCACCTCCAGGCTAAAGGAAGAACCGAGCCCGAGTCACCAGAACTTTAGTCAGTGACACAAACTATTGAGCTATTTTGCACATGAACAAGACTCGCTGCGAGCAGGGTTCGAACCTGCGTGGGAAGATCCCATTGGATTTCAAGTCCAACGCCTTAACCACTCGGCCATCGCAGCCACATGGGGTAAGTGCAAAAAGTCATTTATAGGAGTATTTTATAGTCATTTGAGGACTGAGTGTACTTATTTTACTTTGTCTGTATTTGATGAAAATGGGTTTGGCTGACTCAATTATATCACATTACACGGAACTACTAAATTTGAGTTGGCGTTACACAAATAAAATTGATGGAAAACCTGCCCAAAATGTATTTGTGTTCATCCAATGAGTCATTTTTTTTGAGTGAAGGTTACACTTCTGTAATGTACATTTCCGCCAAGGGAGGAAGATATGATGAAGGTCAAACTACACTTTCATCTCTGTCATGTTTTACAGTTCAGGGACCTTGAGTCCACCTGTTTGTGCAATTAAAAAAAGACACTTGCTTCATGAAAAGAAACTATACTTTAAACTCTGGAGTGTATCTTCACTCGATACATAAAACAATTTGTTTCTAATACGTTTTATCATAGAAAACGAGACACACGTCCATCCATCCATTTTCTGAGCCACTTCTCCTCACTAGGGTCGCGGGCGTGCTGGAGCCTATCCAAGTTGTCATCGGGCAGGAGGCGGAGTACACCCTGAACTGGTTGCCAGCCAATTGCAGGGCTCATACAAACAACCATTCACACTCACAGTCACACCTACGGGCAAATTAGAGTCACCAATTAATGCATGTTTTTGGGATGTGGGAGGAAACCGGAGTGCCCGGAGAAAACCCACGCAGGCACGGGGAGAACATGCAAACTCCACACAGGCGGTGCCGGGGATTGAACCCGGGCCCACAGAACTGTGTGGCTGACGCAAAGTTCTGTCGGAGGTAAGAATTGAAACTCCTTCTGACAGGGGATTCTGCCAGACATTCCCAGCAGACCACAATACGTTTGGGCCTGCCACGTCGGACCGGTATCTTTCCCCACCATCGGAACCAACTCACCACCAGGTGGTGATCAGTTGACAGCTCCGCCCCTTATGATGGATACCCTTATGGTTGAACATGGTGTCCGTTATGGACAATCCGTGATGAGCACAGAAGTCCAATAACTGAACACCGCTCGGGTTCTGATCGGGGGAGACATTCCTCCCAATCACGCCCTTCCAGGTCTCACTGTCATTGTCCATGTGAGCATTGAAGTCCCCCAGCAGAAGGATGGAATCCCCAGCGGGAGCGCTCTCCAGCAGCCCCTCCAAGGACTCCAAAAAGGGTGGGGACTCTGAACTCCTGTTTTGTGCATAGGCGCAAACAACAGTCAGGACCCGTCCCCCCACCCGAAGGCGGAGGCAGGCTACCTGGGTGAACCCCAACGTACAGGCGCCGTGGGTATACTTATTGCCGCCCGGCTCGGCGCCTCTCACCGTGGGCAACTCCAGAGTGGAAGAGATTCCAACCCCTCTCGAGAGGACTGGTACCAGAGCCCAAGCTGCGTGTGGAGGCGAGTCCGACGAGATTTAGTCGGAACTTCTCGACCTCACACACCAGCTTCGGGCTTCTTCCCTGCCAGAGAAGTGACATTCCACGTACCCAAGAGCCAGCTTCTCTAGCCGGGGGTTGGAACGCCAAGGTCCCTACCCAGCTCGCACTGCACCCAACCCCTATAGCCCCTCCCACAGTTGGTGAGCCCATTGGAAGTAGAATGAATGCTTTTTGTCTAAAACGTCGCCAAGGTTGTCATGTGCAATAGCTCTGAGTAGGTGGCAGTTGCAATTTGAGATTCGGCAGCCAACTGTTGGAACCGGAAGTCTTTTTCGTGTCTGACAATCGACGAGACGAATGCATTATTTTCGTCAAGAACAACTTGTAATTATGTTTACTTTTGATTTTTTTTTATTTGTCCAATCATTTCTCTTCAACCCGAATGGGTGGACTCTAAATTGCCAGTAGGTTTGAATGTGAGAGCGAATGGTTGTTTGTTTCTATATGCCCTACAATTGGCTGCCGACCGGTTCAGGGTGTACCCCGCCTCCCGCCCGAAGATAGCTGGGATAGGCTCCAGCACCCCGCGACCCTCGTGAGGAGAAGCGGTAAAGACAATGGATGGATGGAGGGAGGTTTATGTTTCTGGGTGTTAATGAGCTCCCTTTCAACTTATTTCATCGTCTCTCGATGGCGCTGTGCATTATGGGTATCCATTTACTGTCTCAATTTAAACTGAAATTCTCAAATAGGAAGCATATTTGTTCATGTATTAGCACACAGTAGCGTATCAACTAGCGTATGTTCCGGCTTGCCCGTTGTGTGTATGGTTGTTCACATGCTCATGATGACACCGTCGCTTGACATAGCGTGCGCGTGAATGACTTGTGTGCTCGCGCCATGTACAGCTCATACTTAACTGGCAGGTGAGACACCATGATCAAGAAGGTGGTTCACCCAGGATGAGGCTCAGCCATTGCACTCCGGTTGTGCTGACTCCTGCGAATTCCCCAAATGTGGGAATCTCGACTGCGTTCGCGATCTCCCCTGATCATTGGTTAATGAAAAAGAAGACAGTGTATTTAATAGTGATGTAGTTGTGTGGTAATTAAGCATGGTACTATGTTACCGATAGTGATGAGTGTTTGAGGATACTGAATCATTCAGAACTGTTCATCAAAAACATCCGTTCACGTTCAGTTCTTTTTCACATAGTCATTCAAATGCTTTCTTATTCAGTTAATCATCCATCCTCTAGGCTCACGTTCACTCAACACATTCACCGAAGGACTATGCGTTGTTGTTGTCATGTATTGTAAACTAGGAAAGGTGGGGAGATTATTTATTTACAAAAACAAAAAGGCTAAATTATGACCTACCTATCACTCTCTCAGAAAGCTCTCGAACACCCGCTTCGGTTGCGACTCGTGAACTTGCGTGCATCGAGGTCAGCTAGCGACCATCCTTCCGCGTCCCCTGACATCCAGCTCGGCTCTCGCCACCCGGCGTGACTTTTCTGCATCCACCGCGGTGGACAGCATCGCTGACACCAGCACCTGTGCTTCCTGTTTACCCACCTTAATGTTATTGTTATATAATCAGTGTAAAGCGTCTTTGAGTGTCTTGAAAAGCGCAATAGGTTTAATCTGTTATTATTATTATTATTATTATTGAAGAAAAAGCTAAACAATGGGAACGTCAACCTCCCCAATATGGCCACTAAGTAGGCACGTTGGTTAGCCGGGCTGTTACAGTGAGCTTGCGTGTCTCGTCTTCATAATTATCATATTATGTGACAGGATGAGAATGTTGGAGTATGTCAAATGTAGGTGGATTTTTTGTTTGTGTTAAAAAAAATAAAGTCGAATTGTTTGAATTTTAGACCGTCTGTTAAAATGGCATGGCGGACAATGACATGGTCCGCTTCGCTGTGACCAAAGCAGTTTGCTGTTGTTTCTCTTCAGATTGCATAAATCTTTTGTCTTTTGCTAAAGATTTCTGTGGGGAGCAACAACAAGAGTCTATCTCAGTTGTTTTGATGCTGTGTGAAAGTGGAGCTGACTTTGCAATGTGAAAAATCAAAATGCTTTTCTAGTGGTTTTATATGCATATGGTATTTACAATTATAATATAGTGTTAGGTGCTAATGGGTACAGTAGTCATTGTGTATGTACTAATCCACAATAATCAGAAAATTGTAATAAGATGTCATTCACAGAATTATTTTGTTCTTTTTCAAGGAATCAGTTTTTGTTTAAGAACAATATTGTGTTAATATTTTTTGCCTTTAATGAACTTCTTCTGTGACTTTTTAACTGCGCGGCTTTTGAAAACATCCTCTCGGCTGGCACTGATGCTGCATGTTACTTGTCCGCTATACCCCTTTCTTCTGCGATTCTGGTTAATTATGCACAAATATGACCCTTAGTGGTTTCTCCAGGAAGAGAGAAACCTTTTGAACCTTGGCACGGCAGTCTTCATCAAGAGTTGGTAGTTTCCTCTCCATTAAAGACTTTGTATTTAGAATTTTGTGCCTGGGGTCGACTGTCCTCACAAAATTCCCGAAGCTGTCATCAACCATCACGGAAAGAGGTTGCAGGTCTTGTACAATCGTTTCTGCCAGGATCTCCTCTGCTCTTGGCGAATCAGGTAAGTGAAATAATAAATTAAATAAGAATGAAGCACATCTATGTGATAGTGTTCCTTCCACAGTTAACACAAAAGGGTAATAATATTCAATTATGAGCCAGATTATATTCAGTATATTTATTTCTATTCCATCCATTCATCCATTTTCTTAGCCGCTTCTCCTCACTAGGGTCGTGGGCGTGCTGGAGCCAATCCCAGCTATCATCGGGCAGGAGGCGGGGTACACCCTGAACTGGTTGCCAGCCAATCGCAGGGCACACATAAACAAACAACCATCCACACTCACATTCATACCTACGGGCAATTTAGAGTCTTCAATCAACCTACCATGCATGTTTTTGGGATGTGGGAGGAAACCGGAGTGCTCGGAGAAAACCCACGCAGGCACGGGGAGAAAATGCAAACTCCACCCAGGTGGGGCTGGAACTCCGGTCCTCAGAACTGTGAGGTAGACGCTCTAACCAGTCGCCCAACTGTGCCGCCTTTTTTTCTATTCCAGTAAATGTATTCATTTAAATAAGATTTTAATGTACTGTAAATTCCATGGTATTACACATTCATAAAGGTCTTAGCATAATTGATATTTTTTATTTGTGTCAATTCACTAAAATACAGTTTAAATTTGAAAATGAATATTATTAATGGTAAAGTATTATCCACACCTGGATATTCTTTGCCATGCTGAAAAGCTTCCGCCAATGACCTCTGCCCCTGCATTACGGGTCTGGCAGCAGAGCCACGGGGCAGGGCCGGGGGGATATCTCTCCTCCTCTCCCCATTTCCGGAGGTCTGCGTTTTCTTTCGCGTGGTTTTTCATGTGTTTATATAGATTTGTGGTGTTGCTACTGCACCTTACAGACTTTTTGCAAAAAGTGCCGCATCAGTTTACCTTGCACTGGCGAATCTAACTCCAATGTCGGTCTCCTGTCTCTCTCATGACTTTATGTGTCGTCTGTTAAGATTATGGTGACACCGTCCAACCCACGCACCGTGTGTATGCTTGTTTTCATGTGCTTGACTGACTCAACATTAGCCATTAGCTTGAAGAACCGGCTGCCAGTGAAAGCTATCGAAATCACTCATGAGTCAATTCACTGCGTAGTACGTCGTTCCTTGCGCAAACCAATCACTCATCGTACTAGTTCGCAGTGAACTTCCCGCATGAATTACTGCATACGTACTAGTACATCGCTTCTTATGCCGAAAAAATTGTAAGCTGGATCAATCGTATCTCAAGGCACCACTGTATCGTTTTTTCAAACACAATCTCTTTGCGCTGTAGGCCTCTGCATCCTGGGCAGACCCCACCGAGTATGAAAACCTTTTTCCTGGTCTTAAAAGCATCTGCAGCTGAGGTTTACCTCAGAGAAAGTTGCTCAGGCGCCACCAGGCCTGCCAAAGATGATCCCTTGCTCACAGTGAGTTGCTACAACAAAAGCGCATCTCAAAGTACCTCATATTGAAACGTGTTGTTGTGTTTTAAGCAACGCTCATGTTTTCCTTCAGGCCAATGAAGACAGAAATATTCTAGAGGAGGCTCAAGAAAACCAGGCCCAAGAGATGGTCCAGTCTCCTGCTCTTGGTGTTTGTAGGGGTTATCCACCCACTCGAGGACACCTTTCTTGTCGGAGTTTTCATTACATCTTGATCAAATGTTTTTCGAAACATAATTTCTCATTCTGCAGAGTAATGTGTAGAGTCTCCCATTGTGTCAGCAGCCCCTGAGCTTGCAGCAGAGTCTGCAATCATGCCTTTCGCGCCTGAAACTGTCCCACTGCAGACTCGGGAGAAAATCCCTGAGTTCTCACAGTCGGAAAAATATCAGGTTGAGGTGGGGGGTGGGGGGGGGGGGGGGGCGTGGTATTTGCTTCTCTGGATGAAGAACTGTTCCAAAAGCTATGGCTGTTTGTGAAGGTTCTGGAAGAGCTGGAAATTGACCTTTACAATTTGGAGGTGGTCAACATCGATACCAGAGATGTTAACTTGGACGATGACTTTCGAGAGGACGAGAGATCTTCCACCAATTCTGCTGTCGAACACCTCGGAGCTTATTTAAAAACAAAGACCAAACACCTTTGTTCCCTTTTTGTACTTCAACATTTTATATTGTTCACCTGCAGATTGAAGTAGATGACGATGATCTCAGTAATGTTTTATCCTCAGAAGAATAGTAGACGTCATGTCTCTTGTCATGTCTCTTTCAACACCATTTTGTATACCATTTATTAATTGTTGGAGATCATTTCGCTTTATTGCATTGACCTACAAGTTATGTTTATCTTTGCCTCGTCTGTGATGAAAAATCACTGTGCATTCAGTTCAATATATTATATTATATATTATATTATTATATTATACATATTCAACTTTGAATTAATGACATATAGTCATGGATGCATTTGTGGTTAGGTCGTTAGTGGAGGAACTACTTCAAGTACAATTTTCATATATTCGTCTCATTATAAAATGTTGGCATTCGAAATACATCGTAAGGACTGTCCTATGGCAGTCCTTAAAACCACAACCATTAAAGAGAAACCACAACTTCTGCAGCAGCATTCTCAGCTTTCTCTTGTCCTGTTATGAAATACAACCACAATTCCAATGAAGTTGGGACTTTGTGTTAAACATAAATAAAAACTGAATACAATGATTTGCAAATCATGTTCAAACTATATTTAATTGAATACACTACAAAGACATTTGATGTTCAAACTGATAAACTTTATTGTTTTTGCAAATAATCATGAACTTAATATTTTATGGCTGCAACACGTTCCCAAAAAGTTGGGACAGGGTCATGTTTACCACTGTGTTACATCACCTTTTCTTTTAACAACATTCAGTAAACGTTTGGGAACTGAGAACACTAATTGTTGAAGCTTTGTTGGGGTAATTCTTTCCCATTCTTGGTTGATGTACAGCTTCAGCTGGTCAAGAGTCCCGCGTCTCCGTTGTGATATTTTACACTTCATAATGCGCCACACATTTTCAATGGGAGACAGGTCTGGACTGCAGGCAGGCCAGTCCAGTACCCGCACTCTTTTAGGACGAAGCCATGCTGTTGTAACACATGCAGAATGTGGTTTGGCATTGTCTTGCTGAAATAAGCAGGGGCGGCTATGAAAAAGACGTTGCTTGGATGGCAGCATATGTTTCTCCAAAACCTGTATGTACCTTTCAGCATTAATGGTGCCTTCAGAGATGTGTAAGTTACCCATGCACCAACACAGCCCCATACCATCACAGATGCTGGCTTTTGAACTTTGCGTCCATAGCAGTCCAAATGGTTATTTTCCTCTTTGGCCCGGAGGACACGACGTCCATAGTTTCCAAAAACAATTTGAAATGTGGACTCCTTGGACCATAGAACACTTTTCCACTTCGCATCAGTCCATTTTAAATGAGCTCTGGGCCAAAGAAGCAGGCGGGGTTTCTGGGTGTTGTTGAGAAATGGCTATTGCTTTGCATAGTAGAGTTTTAAGTTGCACTTACGGATGTAGTGCCGAACTTTATTTACTGACATTGGTTTTCTGAAGTGTTCCTGAGCCCATGTGGTGATATCCTTCACACGTTGATGTCGGTTTTTGATGCAGTGCTGCCTGAGGGATCAAAGGTCACGGTCATTCAATGTTGGTTTTCGGCCTTGCTGCTTACATGCATTGATTTCTCCAGATTCTCTGAACCTTTTGATGATATTATGTACCGTAAATGACGATATCCCTAAATTCATTGCAATTGTACGTTGAGGAACATTGTTCTTAAACTGTTTGACTATTTCCTCACACACTTGTTCACAAAGAGGTGAACCTCGCCACATCTTTGCTTGTGAATGACAAAGCAATTCAGGGAAGCTCCTTTTATATCCAATCAAGGCACCCACCTGTTCCCAATTAGCCTGTTCACCTGTGTGATGTTCCAAACAGGTGTTTGATGAGCATTCCTTAACTCTCTCAGTCTTTTTTACCACCTGTCCCAGTTTTTTGGGAACGTGTTGCAACCATAAAATTCCAAGTTAATGATTATTTGCTCAAAACAATAAAGTTTATCAGTTTCAACATTAAATATCTTGTCTTTGTAGTGTATACAAGTCAATATTATTATTAATCAGTTTATTTGAAAGTGGACAATGCAATTTCATAAAACACATGAAGTACACATGGTTAAAAAAGCCAGAATTAGCCAGAAGGCTAGTTTTCATCTGTAGTCCCCTGGCCATGATGTAAAAAAGCAGTAAAATACAAGACAATATAATACAGGATTAAGAGAGAAACCTCAATATAGGTTGAACATGATGAGCAAATCATTGTATTCTGTTTTTATTTATGTTTAACAAACATAAATAAAAGTGAGCAGGTGGATGGCTTGGCGGCGTGGTGGAAGAGGTCAGCAAGGCGGGGAACACGGAAGGAGAACTGAGGACAAGGAAGAACACGGAGAGAGGTCAGAAATATTGCGAGGACCGGCGTAGCTTACGTGCAAGTTGCGAGCAGCTCTACCACGGGTGAACGTTAATCTGGCAGTAGAGTCTTGGATCTAGCAGGCTTCAATGCAGGTGATGACGAAGGCTGATTGACAAGAGGTGCGCGGCCGAGGTGGTGCTGATGACTGGGATGAGAGACAGCGCGAGAGGGGCGCCACCCGAGATCCAACAAGTGAACTGCAGGGCACAGCTCATGACAATTTGTTTGCTTTCGACATAGTTGGTGAACTATTGAAACGTATCAAGTCCATTGAACAGCTCCCAATGCACTTTTGCAAGGCAGAGAGCCGTGCCTTTTACCATTGGAGTGACTTTGCAAAAAGTAGAAATGTCATGAAATGAGCAAGATATGACTTCATTGAAGAAAAAAGAACAGGAACATCTGACATGGCTGCATTTCTTAGAACGAGTAAGTTGTGTCGAGGGAAAATGTGTGCATTGAAGCATTTGAGTCAAAAGTCTCGAGACTGCAAAAGATACGCTGCAAAAAATAAGGATTATAATATCATTTGATTTGAAGAAAAGGATATTCCAAGAGAACAGGAAAATCGGACCTAAATAGATTTCTTCAAGAGGTCAGTGATTCTCAAACTTTTGGACACCAAGTATCACTTCGAAAAAGATCCGATTAGAGTACCACCATCACGACCAACGGTAATTATTCATTTGAAAAGTTAAATACAACTGAACTGCCCTTAACAAAAGTGTGTGCTCCTAGTTTAAAACAAACCAAACAAAATTCCTCTCCTCTATCTGTCTCCCTCTCCTATATCTCTCCCCTGTATCTGTCTATCTACCCTCTACCTTCTCTCCCATATCTCTGTCTTTTATATATATATATATATCGTCTCCCTCTATTCTATATCCCTCTGTTCAAGTGAAAGCACCTGTGTGAAATTTAGAGATATTTAAGGAATATGTTGCCTGAACAGGGGACTCAAACCATGGACCTTCAGATTAAAAGTCTGATGTTTTACCGACTGAGCTATCCAGGATCAATAGTTAATGAGGGAGTGAGGTGAGCAGACCAGGTTCCAATTAAGCGCAAGCAAAACTGACGAAACTGGTACTCGAAAGACAGAACATCAGATTAAAAGCCTGGTATGCTACTGACCGAGATACCCAAGGTCAAAGTGAGAGTGTGTGGTGCATCGACGAACATGTGGTGGGTGTTTTGAAGTGTCTGAGTAAAAGTACATGTGTGAAATTTAATGAACAATTTACGAAGAGTTATGTTGCCTGAACAGGGACTTGAATCCTGGACCCTCTGATTAAGAGTCTGATGCTCTACCAACTGAGTTATCAAGGCTCTAAAGCCAATGAGGGAGTGAGGTGAAGAGACGAGGTGCAAATTAAGTGCAAGCAAAATAGGTACTCAAAAGACAGAACATCAGATTAAAAGCCTGGTATACTACTGACAGAGACACCCAAGGTCAAAGTGAGAGTGCATGGTGCATCAATGAACATGTGGTGGGTGTTTTGAAGTGTTCCAGTGTCTGAGTGAAAGTACTTGCATGATAGTGAACAGCTGAAGAAATGTGTCACCTGAACAGGGACTTGAACCCTGGACCCTCAGATTAAGAGTCTGATGCTCTACCGACTGAGCTATCCAGGTTCTATAGTCACTGAGGGAGTGAGGGGAAGAGACGAGGTTCAAATTAAGCGCAAGCAAACCAGGTACTCAAAAGACAGAACATCACATTAAAAGCCTGGTATGCGACTGACAGAGACACCCAAGGTCAAAGTGAGAGTGCGTGGTGCATAGATGAACGTGGTGGGTGTTTTGAAGTGTTCAAGTGTCCGAGTGAATACCTGCGTGATATTTAGTGAACAACTTCTGAAGAATTTTGTCACTGGAAGAGGGACTTGAACGCTGGACCCTCAGATTAAAAGTCTGATGCTTTACCGACTGAGCTCTCCAGGTTCTACAGTCAATGAAGGAGTGAGGTGAGGAGACAAGGTGCCAATTAAGCGTAAGCGAGCAATTGACTAAACAGGTACTCGAAAGACAGAACATCAGATTAAAAGCCTTATATCAAGATGATCCAAGATGGCGCCTACCAGTTTGGTCGCCTCGGTAACGTGCTCTCTAGTATTGTTTTTGTGTTTTTCGTTCGTCTTTGGAGACATTACACGACACACTTACACAAGGGGAGACTTGCTAACCATCAAGGAGGCTACTCCGGACTTTCTTTCACCAACTTTCGCAAATCCGCTCAGTTTTTTCCCCCCCGAGTAATTTACCGGAGCGGCGTCCGTGGTTTTCGGCGCATGGAGGCGAAGGCGGCGCCACAGAGGGAAGTGTGCCGGCATCCAGGTGAAACCCCGCAAGAGAGGACACAGATTGGCGTTCCCGTCGATCCACCTCGCGAATGTACGCTCCCTACCCAACAAAATGGACAAGCTTCATCTTCTGTTAAAGACCAGTAAAGACTTCGGACGTTCCGCCGCCATGTGCTTTACGGAGACCTGGCTTTGCGACGCTGTACCCGATGGCGCCGTCATTCTTCCCGGCTTCCATATTCATCGAGCAGACCGCGACATGGAATCATAGGGGAAAACAAAGGGCGGGGGGATATGCTTCTATATCAATGAAAAATGGTGTATGGACGTCACGGAGCTCAGCACACACTGCAGCCCACATTTGGAGTCGCTGTTTTTGAACTGTAAGCCATTCTACTCGCCGCTTGAGTTCGCATCATTCATCCTGGCTGGCGTCTACATTCCGCCTCAAGCTAACATGAACGCCGCACTGCTAACGCTCGCCGAACAAGTCAACGACATTGAAAAAACCCCACCGGGACTCACCCCTCATTATTCTCGGGGACTTTAACAAAGCTAAACTCAACCATGAACTCCCTAAATACAAGCAGCACATTGACTGTTCTACCAGGGAAAATAACATTTTAGACCACTGCTACACTACGCTAAAAAACGCATACTGTAGTATACCTCGTGCAGCACTGGGCTCGTCTGATCACTGCTTAATACACTTACTACCGACGCACAGGCAAGAACTTAAATGCGCGAAGCCTACAGTGAAGATAGTGAAAAAGTGGACCAATGAAGCAAAAATGGAACTTCAAAGCTGCTTAGACTGCACAATCTGGAGTCTCTTTGAAAATTCAGCTGGCAGCCTGGATGAATATACGGACACTGTCACATCCTGTATCAGTTTCTGTGAAGATGTGTGTGTACCAACAAAGTCATTTCGCACATTCAACAACATCAAGCCGTGGTTCACTGCTAAACTTAAGCAGCTTTACCAAGCTAAGGAGGACGCATATCAGAGCGGGGACAGGGCCCTGTATCATCGAGCTAGAAACCAGCTGACTAAAGAAATTCACATTGCAAAGAAGAACTATGCAGCAAAGTTGGAAAAACAGTTTCGCGCTAACGACTCTAAATCAGTCTGGCATGCATTCCAATACCTGACTAATTACAAGCAACGATCCCCCCCAAGCTGAGAACACTAGCACATGAGCCAACGACTTGAATACCTTCTACTGCAGATTTGAAAAGGACACTTTCACACCCCACACCCATCCAGCCGCACCCCCGACCACAATCACACCTCTGACTTCTGCGTGAACCATCCATGAACAGGATGTTAGACGCATCTTCAAACAAAAAAAGATTAACAAAGCGGCAGGCCCAGACCATGTGTCCCCATCCTGCCTCAAAGTCAGCGCGGACCAGCTCGCTCCAGTCTTCACACAAATTTTCAATAGATCTCTGGAACTGTGCGAAGTACCATCTTGTTTCAAACGCTCCACCATCATTCCAGTCCCCAAGAAACCTGCAATCTCAGGTCTAAATGACAACAGGCCTGTCGCCTTGACATCTGTGGTCATGAAGTCCTTTGAACGTCTCGTGCTGGACCACCTCAAGAGCGTCACAGGTCCCCTGCTGGACCCCCTGCAGTTTGCCTATCAAGCGAACAGGTCTGCGGATGATGGAGTCAACATGGGACTGCACTTCATCCTAGAACACCTCGACAGTGCAGGGACCTAAGCGAGGATCCTGTTCGTGGACTTCATTCAGCTCAGCGTTCAACACCATCATCCCTGAACTCTTTTCATCCAAGCTTCTCCAGCTCTGCGTCTCACCTGCCATCTGCCAGTGGATTTACAGCTTTCTGACAGGCAGGACACAGCAGGTCAGGCTGGGGGAGGCCTCCTCATCCACACGCAGCTTCAGCACTGGGGCACCCCAAGGTTGTGTCCTCTCTCCGCTGCTCTTCTCTCTCTACACGAACGACTGCACCTCAGCGCACCCGACTGTCAAACTCCTGAAGTTTGCAGATGACACCACTGTCATCGGCCTCATCAAGGACGGTGACGAGTCTGCATATCGACAGGAAGCGGACCGGCTGGAGCTGTGTTGCGGCCGACACAACCTGGAGCTGAACACGCTCAAGACTGTAGAGATGATCGTGGACTTCAGGAGGCATCCTTCACCACAGCTGCCCCTCACGTTGTCCAGCTGCCTTGTGTGAAACCGTCGAGACCTTCAAGTTCCTGGGAATTACAGTCTCTCAGGACCTGAAGTGGGCGACCAACATCAACTCCATCCTCAAAAAGGCCCAGCAGAGGATGTAATTCCTGCGGCTTCTGAGAAAGCACGGCCTGCCACCGGAGCTGAGGCAGTTCCACACAGCGGTCATCAAGTCAGTCCTGTGTTCTTCCATCACAGTCTGGTTTGGTGCTGCTTAAAAAAAAGGACAAACTCCGACTGCAATGGACAATCAAAACTGCTGAAAGGATTGTCGGTACCCCCCTACCCACGCTTGAGGACTTGCACGCTGCCAGAACTCAGACAAGAGTGTGCAAAATCGTCTCGGACCCTCCGCATCCCCGGTGAGCAGCTCCTTCCCTCAGGTAGGCGCAACCGATCAATGCAAACTAGAACTAGAAGACATTCCAACAGCTTCTTCCCTTTTGCGATCAACTTCTTAAACACCTAACCTACAATTCCATTACAACATGCTGGCAATTTTTTGACTTGAGTTCGTTGTCACATTTCCAATTATATATTACTCGTGCACTCACTGTAGTAGTCTCGCCATGCTGCACTATTTGCATATCTGTTGTTGACCAATACTGGCTACTCATGCCAGAGTAGCATCTGCACCATTTGCACACTGATTGAGGAGTATCTGCAACATTTGCACAATCAACATTGTCCCATTTTATCACTAGTCACTTTAAACTGCATACATTCCTTGAAGTCTCGGGGGTTTCCGAGGTGTTCTCAGGCCAGCCGAGAGACGTTGTCCCCTGGGCCTCCTCCCGGGCGACGTGCCCGGAACACCTCAGCAAGGACAGGTCCAGGTGTAATCCTAACCGGATGCCCGAGCCACCTCATCTGGCTCCTCTCATGCAGAGGCGCAGCGGCTCGACTTTGAGCCCCCGGATGACCGAGCTTCTCACCCTAATTAGACAAGACAATTATTAATGGTTAGTTAACAGATGTTACACGACTAAAATCTATATTTGTGGCAGCATTAAAGATCTTCGGTATATTGAATCTATCCAACATATGTCACATTTTCTTTTTTCTATTTCTTTTTTTTTTTTTATTTTGTACATTGCATCTACTGAGATCTAATTAAAAAATGACAACAGAATGATGTACCTTTACTAAATGTCCTTGATGACAAATAATAATTTTTGGCTGTAGTGTTGGATTAAGTACTGTAGACTTAATGCAATCACTAGCAAACATTGGTAAGTCTTGCCTGTTGGTTACTTTTCAGTGTGATAACTTGAAGGGGAAATTTTTTTTTTAGGTGTGTAACATATCAGATAGATGACATTTAACCTTCATAAACTTTTTGGGTAAATGCAAATACCTAAAAAATGTATAGGTATAAAGAAAAAATATATATATTTAAATTTTCAATTGGCGGCACGGTGGCGACTGGTTAGAGCGTCAGCCTCACAGTTCTGAGGACCCGGGTTCAATCCCCGGCCCCGACTGTGTGGAGTTTGCATGTTCTCCCCGTGCCTGCGTGGGTTTTCTCCAGGCACTCTGGTTTCCTCCCACATCCCAAAAACATGCATAAATTGGAGACTCTACATTGCCCGTAGGTGTGACTGTGAGTGCGAATGGTTGGCTGTTTGTATATGCCCTGCGATTGGCTGGCAACCAGTTCAGGGTGTACCCCGCCTCCTGCCCGATGACAGCTGGGATAGGCTCCAGCACGCCCGCGACCCTAGTGAGGATAAGCGGCTCAGAAAATGGATGGATGGATACGTTTTCAATTCAATGAGCTCTGAATCTGACAATGTTAGCTAGCTCTCTGTTCACAAAAAATACCCTATTCTTTACATCAAATAAGTGTGAATTTCTTTTTTTTATTATTTTAATAAAGAGTAGGATAAACAGTTAAGATCCTAAAAGTTACCCAAAAAAGGCAGACAAAATTTACCATATCTCACTTTGCTCCTTCAGGTGCCCTCTCAACGAGTGATTTATTTCTTCATATAGTAATGTTAAATTTAATTAATGACATTTAAATTGGAAATGTCTCTTTGAAACAAAAAAATGACTTTGGGACATAGTTTGATCAGTTATCTGGGCCAAAACAAAATCAAGTTAATCATTTTAAAAAGAACAACAAACAATCATTTTACAGGCCTTATTTTGCATTCATTAAAGATCTAAATTGCCCGTATATATAAACGTGAGTGGGAATGGTTTGTTTATATGTGCCCTGGGATTAGCTGGTGACCAGTTCAGGGTGTATCCCGCCTCTCGCCCAAAAATGGCTGGGATTGGCTCCAGCACGCCCGTGGCCCTCGTGAGGAAAAGCGGTATGGGAAATGAATGGATAGAGATTGGGGGGGAGGATGTTAGAAGAAAGACCACAATCTACGACAAAATGTTTTAATACAGTCCATAAAGATGTGAAATCCTTGTCGTTATAAAATGTTTCAAACTAGCTCCTCCTTAACCTATTTAATATATATCCATCCATTGTCTTCACTCCATCATTCACCGTAGAACCTGGAGAGCTCAGTCGGTAAAGCATTAGTTTTTTTAACCTGAGGGTCCAGGGTTGAAATCCGTTCAGGTGACAAATTTCTTCAGCGGTTCACTATCACGCAGGTACTTTCACTCAGACACGGGAACACTTCAAAGCACCCACCACATGTTCATCAATGCACCACACACTCTCACTTTGACCTTGGGTATCTCGGTCAGTAGCATACCAGACTTTTAATCTGATGTTCTGTCTTTCGAGTAACTGTTTAGTCAGTCATATTTCTGCGCTTAATTTGAACCTCATCTCCTCACCTCATTGCCTCCCTCATTCACTATTGAGCCAGGATAGCTCAGTTGTGAGCGCATCAGCCTTTCAATCTGGGGGTCCAGGGTTCACATCCCTGTTCAGGTGACACAATTCTAAGGAAGTTGTTCTCAAAACTTCACACAGGTACATTTGCTTGAACACTTCAAAATACCCGCCACATGTTCATCGATGCACCACACTCTCTCATTTTGACCTTGGGTATCTCAGTCAGTATGATACCAGGTTTTTAATCTGATGTTCTGTCATTTGAGTACCTGTTTAGTCAATTGCTCGCTTACGCTTAATTGGCACCTCGTCTCCTCATCTGACTCCTTCATTGGCTGTAGTACCTGGAGAGCTCAGTCGGTAAAGCATCAGAGTTTTAATCTGAGTCCCTATTCAAGTGACAAAATTCTTCAGAAGTTGTTCACTAAATATCACGCAGGTATTCACTCGGACACTTGAACAATTCAAAACACCCACCACGTTCATCTATGCACCACGCACTCTCACTTTGACCTTGGGTATCTTGGTCAGTAGCATACCAGGCTTTTTAATGTGATGTTCTGTCTTTCGAGTACGGTTTGCTTGCGCCTAATTTGAACCTCGTCTCTTCACCTCACTCCCTCATTGACTATAGATCCTGGATAGCTTAGTCGGTAGAGTATCAGACTCTTAATCTGCGGATCCAGTGTTCAAGTCCCTGTTCAGGCAACATAACTCTTAGTCATTTGTTAACAAAATTTCACACAGGTACTTTCACTTAAACACTTCAAAACACCCACCACGTTCATCAATGCACAACACACTCTCACTTTGACCTTCGGTATCTCAGTCAGTAGCATACCAGTCTTTTAATCTGATGTTCTGTCTTTTGAGTAACTGTTTCGTCAATTACTCGCTTGCGCTTAATTGGCACCTCGTCTCCTCACTTCACTCCTTCATTCACCGTAGAACCTGGAGAGCTCAGTCGGTAAAGCATCGGATTTTTAACCTGAGGGTCCAGGGTTTAAATCCGTTCAGGTGACAAATTTCTTCAGATGTTCACGATCACGCAAGTACTTTCACTCAGACACTGGAACACTTCAAAGTACCCACCACATGTTCATCAATGCACCACACACTCTCACTTTGACCTTGGGCATCTCGGTCGTTAGCATACCAGACTTTTAATCTGTTCTTTTTCGAGTACCTGTTTCGTCAGTGTCAAATTTCTTGCATTTAATTTGCACCTCGTCTCCTCACTTCACTCCTTCATTCACCGTAGAACCTGGAGAGCTCAGTCGGTAAAGCATCGGATTTTTAACCTGAGGGTCCAGGGTTTAAATCCGTTCAGGTGACAAATTTCTTCAGCTGTTCACGATCACGCAAGTACTTTCACTCAGACACTGGAACACTTCAAAGTACCCACCACATGTTCATCAATGCACCACACACTCTCACTTTGACCTTGGGCATCTCGGTCATTAGCATACCAGACTTTTAATCTGTTCTTTTTCGAGTACCTGTTTCGTCAGTGTCAAATTTCTTGCATTTAATTTGCACCTCGTCTCCTCACCTCACTCCTTCCCTCCCTCAGTGATTTACAGAGGAAGTGAGCATCACTTTTAATCTGAGGGTCCAGGGTTCAAGTCCCTGTTCAGGCGACATAGTTCTTAAGAAGTTGTTCACTAAATATCACACAGGTACTTTCACTCAGACACTTGAAAACACCCACCACATTCATTGATGCACCACACACACACTTTGACCGTAGGTATCTCGGTCATTCGCATACCAGGCTTTTAATCAGATGTTCTGTCTTTCCAGTACCTATTTTGCTTGCGCTTAATTTGCACCTCGTCTCCTCACCTCACTCCCTCATTGACTATAGAGCCTGGATAACTCAGTTGGTAGAGCATCAGACTCTTTAATCTCAGGGTCCAGGATTCAAGTTCCTGTTCAGGCAACATAATTCTTAGTAAATTGTTCACTAAATTTCACACAGGTACTTTTACTCCGACACTTCGAAACACCCACCACATGTTCGTCGATGCACCACACACTCTCACTTTGACCTTGGGTATCTCGGTCAGTAGCATACCAGGCTTTTAATCTGATGTTCTGTCTTTCGAGTACCTGTTTCGTCAGGTTTGCTTGCGCTTAATTGGCATATGGTCTCCTCACCTCATATTCCTTAAATATCACTAAATTTCACACAGGTGCTTTCACTTGAACAGAGAGATATAGCATTGAGAAAGAGGGAGATGATATATATATATATATATATATATATATAGAAGAGAGAGAGAGAGAGACATGGAGAGAAGAGAGACATATAGAAGAAAGGGAGAGGGGAGATAGACGGACACAGGAGAGAGGGAGGGAGAGATATAGAAGAGGGAGAGGAATTTTGCTTGTTTTATTTTAACCTAGGAGCACACACATTTGTTAAGGGAAGTTCAGTTGGCTCTAACTTTTCAAATGAATAATTACCATTGGTCGTGATGGTGGTACTGTCATCGGATCTTTTTCGAGGTGGTACTTGGTGTCCAAAGGTTTGAGAATCACTGACCTCTTGAAGAAATCTATTTAGGTACGATTTTCCTGTTCTATTGGAATATCCTTTTCTTCAAATCAAACGATATAATAATCCTTATTTTTTGCAGCGTATCTTTTGCAGTCTTGAGACTTTTGACTCAAATGCTTCAATGCACACATTTTCCCTCAACACAACTTACTCATTCTAAGAAATGCAGCCATGTCAGATGTTCCTGTTCTTTTTTCTTCAATGAAGTCATATCTTGCTCATTTCATGACTTTTCTACTTTTTGCAAAGTCACTCCAATGGTAAAAGGCACGGCTCTCAGCCTTGCAAAAGTGCATTGGGAGCTGTTCAATGGACTTGATACGTTTCAATAGTTCACCAACCATGTTGAAAGCAAACAAATTGTCATGAGCTGTGCCCTGCAGTTCCCTTGTTGGACCTCGGGTGGCGCCCCTCCTCCTGTTGGACCTCGGGTGGCGCCCCTCTCGCGCTGTCTCTCATCCCAGTAATCAGCAACACCGCGGACCTCTTGTCAATCAGCCTTCGTCATCACCTGCATTGAAGCCTGCCAGATCCAAGACTCTACTGCCAGAGTATTAACGTTCACCCGTGGTACAGCGGCTCGCAACTTACACGTAAGCTACGCCGGTCCTCGCAATATTTCTGACCTACCTCCGTGTTCTTCCTTGTCCTCAGTGTTCCTTCCGTGTTCCCCGCCTTGCTGACCTCTTCCACCACGCCGCCAAGCCATCCACCTACTCACGCCACCGATAGCCGCACGATCCCTGTCTCGACGACCCGCCGGTACGGCCCAAGGATCCACCTTTGAATTTCTTCTTTATCCACCGTTCGCCACAAACTTCTTCAGCCTCCGCCTGCTTCTGGGTGCAGTTCAAATGAACACCGTCGTATCGTGACACAAATGTACAACCCCAATTGCAATGAAGTTGGGACGTTTTGTTAAACATAAATAAAAACAGAATACAATGATTTGCTAATCATGTTCAACCTATATTGACCTGAATACACTACAAAGACAATATATTTAATGTTGAAACTGATAAACTTTATTATTTTGAGCAAATAATCATTAACTTAGAATTTTATGGCTGCAACACGTTCCCAAAAAACTGGGACAGGTGGTAAAAAAGACTGAGAGCGTTAAGAAATGCTCATCAAACACCTGTTTGGAACATCACACAGGTGAACAGGCTAATTGCTGAAGCTGTACATCAACCAAGAATGGGAAAGAATTCCACCTACAAAGCTTCAACAATTAGTGTCCTCAGTTCCCAAACGTTTACTGAATGTTGTTAAAAGAAAAGGTGATGTAACACAGTGGTAAACATGACCCTGTCCCAACTTTTTGGAAACGTGTTGCAGCCATAAAATATTAAGTTCATGATTATTTGCAAAAACAATAAAGTTTATCAGTTTGAACATTAAATGTCTTTGTAGTGTCGTTCCTCCAGTAACTACCGAACCACAAATGCATCCATGACTATATGTCATTAATTCAAAGTTGAATATATACATGTATATTGAACTGAATGGACAGTAATTTCTCAACACAGACGAGGCAAAGATAAACATAACTTGTAGGTCAATGCAATAAAGCGAAATGATCTCCAACAATTAATAAATGGTATACAAAATGGAGTTTGAAAGAGACATGACGTCTACTATTCTTCGGAGGATAAAACATTACTGAGATCATCGTCATCTACTTCAATCTGCAGGTGAACAATATAAAATATTGAAGTACAAAAAGGGAACAAGGGTGTTTGGTCTCTGTTTTTAAATAAGCTCCGAGGTGTTCGACAGCAGAATTGGTGGAAGATCTCTCGTCCTCTAGAAAGTCATCATCCAAGTTAACATCGCTGGTATTGATGTCGCCCACCTCCAAATTGTCAAGGTCAATTTCCAGCTCTTCCAGAACCTTCACAAACAGCCATAGCTTTTGGAACAGTTAATCCAGAGAAGCAAACACCAAGCCCACGCCCCCACGCCCACACCCCCCTTCCCTCTCTACATAATCTTTTTCCGACTGTGAGAACTCAGGGATTTTCTCCCGCGTCTGTAGTGGGATAGTTTCAGGTGCAAAAGGCATGATTGCAGACTCTGCTGCAATCTCAGGGGCTGCTGACACGACGGGAGACTATTCACATTACTCTGTGTTAAATATATTGTAGAAGTTATCATTTATTTGCTTAGCTTGCATTTAGTATTATGGACGATTTTGAGAAAGGAAGATGTCTCGCCTTCAAGAAGATGACTCAGCAGGAATCATCAGAGAGAAGGGCGCCTTGACCAAGGACGTGGCCGGGTGTTGGTCTCATGTCTTCACCTTGAAACCCTCCCCTTAGTGTGTTGTGTCTTGTAGCTTAGTATGTTATGTCTTGTAAAACCTCCCTATTTCAAATAAATACAGGAGCGACGGGAGAGATTGTTTAGAGCGTGATGAGAGTCTGTAATCTGAACAATCTCCCATACGCCTTCCTCATGAGCAAAAGAAACCAGCGTCTTCATTCCTTTTGTGTCAATTTTTATAGGTGTTTGGTGAGATAGATCCAACATTAAATTGGTACTTCGAGCCGGATGCCAACACACCTGAGGATTCCAGTTGTGGAGCCGACTTCCAGTTAAGAGACCGTGGCCACGGCAAGTAAGACCCTTTACGGGACTGGTCTTTGTTCTCCTCAACTGGGATCTGAAGGTTGACGACAATCCACAGGATTGAAGACGACTTTGGTGAGATAAAAATATTTTTTTTAAAAAAGGATTAAAGAGTGAGTGAATTGCGGGACAAAGAAGTCTGCGGCAGAATAAACCTTGTGTAATACTAGTCACTGGCAAGTCAAAGAGGGACGGCGGAGTCCGAGAAATTCCGCGAGGATGGCGGAGTCCTGTATGTACTTAAATTCCGTGTTTAATAAACCCTGTGAATCACTAGTCAATGGCGGGTAACATAAAGAAACTAGGAAAGTTTCGTGGCGTCGTAGTTAAATTCCGTATAGGACGGCGGAGTCCTCTGACGAGCCAGTGTGAATGAAAACTGTTTGAATGAGAGTGTAAAGGTTGGAAGTTCATTAAATATATATATATTTTTTTAAAAAGGCGATGTTTTGGACAATGCAGGGTGATGAAGGGAAACACATGCATCCTGTTTGATTAGACCAAATGATCCTCACTGAAATTGATGAAGAAATATTTTTAAAAAAGTTCCAAAAAAATTATGGTCCACAGGACCATTTGATGTAGGCCTTATTAAAGGTGCTTTACCAGTACAAATTAGACCCAAAACAGAATATAGACCAGGGATTCGTCAATATCCATTAAAACCAGATGCACATGAAGGAATCAAACCGGTAATTGAAGCACTAATTAAGGCAGGAGTTATAGTGGAGTGTCCAGAATCACCATGTAACACACTAATTTTTTCCGTAAAAAAGGCCCCACCTTCAGTGGGTTGGAGAATGGTACAAGACTTACAGGCAGTAAATACTGCAGTAATACAGAGAGCAGCATGCGTACCAGATCCACACACATTGTTAAATTCATGAAGACCAGACGCTACTGTGTTTACAGTAGTGGACATAAGTAATGCATTCTTTTCTGTACCAATAGAAAATAACAGTCAATTTTGGTTTGCATTTACATTTGAGGGCAAAAAATATACATTTACTAGATTACCGCAAGGTTACTGTGAAAGTCCAACCATTTATTCACAAGTTATGACAACACGCATGTCTTCTGGCATCTCCAGATGGAGAGACATGCAAAGATTTATTGGCCTTACTGCATCATCTAGCAGAAGAGGGACATAAAGTTAACAAAAATAAATTGCAATTGTGTAAAAGGCAAGTCAAATATCTAGGCCATAATTTAAGTGTAGGAGGAAGGGCTATATTAGAAGACAGGAAAGCTATAGTCTGAAAAAATCCTAAACCACAGACGAAGAAACATATAATAATAATTTTTAGGTCTGACAAATTATTGTAGAGCATGGATTCCAAACGATGCAGAAATTGTTGCACCATTGTAAAAATTAATGTATGAAGCCAACCTTAAAATGACATCACCTGTTTAATGGAGTACAGAGGCAGAAAATACCTTCTGTGACATTAAACAACATTTGGTGTCCAGTGCTGCGCTAGGCCTTCCAAATTTCATGATAAAACATTCATTCAAATGGTAGATTGTAAAAACTATTACATGACCTCCGTACTTACACAATAATACGTTGATAAGCTAAGACCATGGGCTTATTTTTCGACTAAATTGGACAGCGTGACGTGTGCATTACTGCATTGTGTCAGAGCAGTTGTGGCAGCCTTGATGGCAGTAGAAGAGCAGTTCCACAATTGTGTTATTTCACCCATTAACTCTTGAGGTCCCACATACAGTGTCTGCTCTCCTATTGCAAATGAATATGGCGTTTTTATCACCTGCAAGACATTTATCTTGCATGGCCATCTTGCTGTCACAACCACATTTGACTGTTGAGCGATGCACAACCTTAAATCCAGCCACACTAACACCCTTACCTGATGAAGGCATGCAGCATGATTGTCAGGAATTGGCTGAACAAACTGCTGAATTAGTAGCATTAACCGAGGCATGCAAACTAATGATAAATAAAGATGGTACAATCCATACTGATAGCCAATATGAGTATTCCACAACAAGAACGCAATTATTGGGAAAAACAAAGTGCAAAACTACAAAATGAAATTTACATGAGCACAGAAAAAAAAAATATATATATATATTCAAATGGGCTGCTATATTGAACCATGCTGTGTCACATGTCTCAACCGGAGGGATGGTGGCACAGATAGATTGACACTTAACAGCCCTAAAAATAGCAGAAAGAAATACATGGGTTCATTTAACACACTGTAAAAGAATCATTTCAGCTGACTACTCAAATAGGGAAGGTGAGCAAAAGTCTGATAACGGAGCGGGAGCAGATGTCAGTGAAGAAAAAAGACACCAACCCGTTGAGTGAGAACTCAGCAGAAAGGCACACCCACGTTGGTTACGAGATTCGATAAGTTGTTACGTAGCAACTTTGGCTACTATGGTGTTGGTTTTGTTTATGTGGTACATGGGACGTCCCACCCTAGATGATACAACCAATTTTTGAGATAGAAAATCACCTACCAACTGGACCAATATGACAAACCCAATAATGGAAAATTTTTAATCATTAACTCCTTTCAAAAGGAGTACAGCTGACGATCAGAACTGTGGGCATGGCCTCCAAACGTGGCAAACCGGTTTAATATTTTGTGCCCCCCAAAATCAAACTGCTTAAATCATAATTCCATATGTGGCTCTCACCAATGATGCTCAAGAGAATGGGCAGAATTGGGGATTTGGATATGACTGGTATGCAACTATAGGCTTTGGATGGGAACACCTCATTGGTGAAACAGGTTATGATTGGTCCAGTTGGTCACAAAAAACAGCAAAAGAACATAGAAAGAAGTTTAACATAAGCAAAACGGCCCATAGTTTAATATTGAAATACAAATCAAGTCACCCAGTGTGTTTGATGATGAGCTTGTGGGCATATTCTGGCGGAAAAGATCCCCAATTGTGTTATGGGAACCGTGTTAAACCAGAAATGCCATTGAAAACTTCAAAGAAAGGTGGACAAATTTTAATGGTTAACAACACAACTACTGATGCTTGGTTCCTTGTTGTCACAGGAGTTTCAGGACAAAATAACAATTGGTTACTATTGGTGGAACAAGCAGCAAATGTAGCAAAAAAAGATTGTGTGGTTTGCATGGGTCCCAGGCCTTTGTTGCGCATAGTTCCGGCACAATTATCACAAGATTGTATTATTCCATTTATGAACGCAACTGTACCAACTGAGAGGTGTAAATCGTGGGATCCTATATATCCCGTAACAAAAGCAGATGAACACAAACCAATATTTTCTACTTTTGTAGCACCAAATAATTTCACTTGTATAAACATGATGAGTAAAGGCAAAAGATTAGGACCACAGAACGACACACAGTGTAAAGTAACCTTAAAAGTCGGACCAAATTTTATGCCAGTATCACGGAGCGACATCTGGTGGTGGTGCGGAGATGATAGACTGTTTGATAGATTACCTAACGATATATCTGGATTGTGCGCTATTATCACTTTGATATTGCATGTGTCAGTATACCCTATGCCTGTTCAAGATTGAATGGAAAGGGCACCAATGTTTTTGTCCAATCTAGAACATAGACAAAAAAGAGATTTATCCTGGCAGAGGCAAAATGATACAACATAAAACATACATCGACGCCATAGGTGTTCCTCGTGGGGTTCCTAATCAATACAAATTAGCTGACCAAGTTGCAGGAGGATTTGAATACTTCATATGCTGGTGGTGTACGATTAATAAAAATGTTGATGGGAGAAACTATTTCCACTTCAATGTACAGAGATTAGAAAATTGGACTCAGAGTGGGTTGGAAGCTGTGCATGAGCAGTTCAAGGACGTTCCAAAACCGCATCGCTGTCGACATGCTCCTCGCAAGAGAGGGAGGTGTCTGCGGTATGTTTGGAGAACAAACAATACTGCTTCACATGGCAGCTTGACCAGAGCCATCGATGGTCTACGGACCCTCAATCAACACTCCTTGTGGGACAGCTGGATGGACGTTTTTGGTAAATACAAAACTCTAATTTCATCAATATTGATATAAATTGCTGTTTTTGCAGTCATTCTGACATTGCGTGGATGTTGTTGTATCCCATGCATTCGGGCTTTAATCAGTAGATTAATCACCACAGCAATTACCCACATGGAACCGTATGGAGCAGATGTGATTACAATGTTTAAACTACAACATTCATGTATGACAAGTTTACTCTGAGTGTAAATGTATTTGTTTCATAAAAATGATTCTACAATTAAAAAATCGAAATGAAGTGACTGTAAAATGATATGAGAATTTGTGCAAATACATGATAAACAGGAGGGAAATGTTAAATATATTGTAGAAGTTATCATTTATTTGCTTAGCTTGCATTAGTATTATGGACGATTTTGATAAAGGAAGATGTCTCGCCTTCAAGAAGATGACTCAGCAGGAATCATCAGAGAGAAGGACGTGGCCGGGACGTGGCAGGTGTTGGTCCCATGTTTTCACCTTGAAACCCTACCCTTAGTGTGTTGTGTCTTGTAGCTTAGTACGTTATGTCTTGAAACTGAGAAACCTCCCTATTTTCAAATAAATGCAGGAGAGACGGGAGAGATTGTTAGAGCGTGTTGAGAGGCTGTAATCTGAACAATCTCCCATACGCCCTCCTCATGAGAAAAAGAAACCAGCATCTTCATTCCTTTTTGTGTCTATTTTTTCTTATGTTGGGTAAGATAAATCCAAGACTCATCTACTCCAACTAATACTGCCATTCACTCGACTGTAATGTATTCCTCGGAAGTGGTTCGGGTTCATAAACCGTGGCTTTGAGGTCCACACAATAATGTGCAATAATTACGTATCATTTAAAAATCCATACCTTCGTATCCTTAGCCTCGAGCCAATTAAAAGCACTGATGTGATAAAATTGTGACGTATCACGTGATACTAATATTCATATATCGATATATATATTGATATATAAATATAGATATATGTGTGTATAGATTAATTTTTTTTTTACTCTCGGAAAAGGAGAAACGGGATGTTTAAAAAAGGTACGTGAAGATTCTGTCTCCTAATAAAGAGACGGTAAGTCATAAGAGAGAGAATGACTGCATTATAATTTAGGTCAACCACCGATAAGAAAATGATTCCACGAGAATCGAAAGTGAAAAAGCTTACAGCACCTGGTATTCCCAAGCGGTCTCCCATCCAAGCACCAACCAGGCCCGCCCCTGCTTAGCTTCCGAGATCTGACGAGATCGGGCGTTCTCAGGGTAGTATGGCCGTAAGCCACATGGTTACCTGAAAAGCAACATTTTATATTTAAAAAATATCATCTTCTTCTTTTCCTTTTGGCTTGTCCCGTTAGGGGTCGCCACAGCGCGTCATCCTTTTCCATGTAAGCCTATCTCCTGCATCCTCCTCTCGAACACCAACTGCCATCATGTCTTCCCTCACGACATCCATCAACCTTCTCTTTGGTCTTCCTCGAGCTCTCTTGCCTGGCAGCTCCATCCTCATCATCCTTCTTCCAATATACTCACTATTTCTCCTCTGGACGTGTCCAAACCATTGAAGTCTGCGCTCTCTAACTTTGTCTCCAAAACATCGAACCTTGGCTGTCCCTCTGATGAGCTCATTTCTAATTTTATCCAACCTGGTCACTCCAAGAGCGAACCTCAACATCTTCATTTCCGCCACCTCTGCTTCCTGTTGTCTCTTCAGTGCCACTGTCTCTAATCCATACATCATGGCTGGCCTCACTACTGTTTTATAAACTTTGCCCTTCATCATAGCAGAGACTCTTCTGTCACATAACACACCTGACACCTTCCTCCACCCGTTCCAACCTGCTTGGACGCGTTTCTTCACTTCCTGACCACACTCACCATTGCTCTGGACGGTTGACCCCAAGTATTTAAAGTCCTCCACCCTTGCTATCGCTTCTCCCTGAAGCCTCATTCTTCCCCCACCAGCCCTCTCATTCATGCACATATATTCTGTTTTACTTCGGCTAATCTTCATTCCTCTTCTTTCCAGTGCATGCCTCCATCTTTCTAACTGTTCCTCCAGCTGCTCCCTGCTTTCACTGCAGATCACAATGTCATCTGCAAACATCAGGGTCCACGGGGATTCCAGTCTAACCTCATCTGTCAGCCTATCCATCACCACTGCAAAAAGGAAGGGGCTCAGGGCTGATCCCTGATGCAGTCCCACGTCCACCTTAAATTCGTCTGTCACACCTACAGCACACCTCACCGCTGTTCTGCTGCCCTCGTACATGTCCTGTATTATTCAAACATACTTCTCTGCCACTCCAGACTTCCGCATGCAGTGCCACAGTTCCTCTCTGGGTACTCTGTCATAGGCTTTCTCTAGATCTACAAAGACACAATGTAGCTCCTTCTGACCTTCTCTGTACTTTCCCATTAACATCCTCAAGGCAAATAATGCATCTGTGGTACTCTTTCTAGGCATGAAACTATACTGTTGCTCGCAAATACTCACTTCTGTCCTGAGTCTAGCCTCCACTACTCTTTCCCATAACTTCATTGTGTGGCTCATCAACTTTATTCCTCTATAGTTGCCACAGCTCTGCACATCACCTTTGTTCTTAAAAATGGGCACCAGTACACTTTTCCTCCATTCCTCAGGCATCTTCTCACGCACTAGAATTCTATTGAACAAGCTGGTCAAAAACTTCACAGCCACCTCTCCTAGATGCTTCCATACCTCCACAGGAATGTCATCAGGACCAACTGCCTTTCCATTTTTCATCCTCTTTAATGTCTTTCTAACTTCCCCCTTACTAATCATTGCCACTTCCTGGTCCACCACACTTACCTCTTCTACTCTCCCTTCTCTATCATTTTCCTCATTCATCAACTCCTCGAAGTATTCTTTCCATCTAGCAAGCACACTGCTGGCACCAGTCAACATATTTCCATCTCTATCCTTAATCACACTAACCTGCTGCACATCCTTCCCATCTCTATCCCTCTGTCTGGCCAGCCTGTATAGATCATTTTCTCCTTCTTTAGTGTCCAACCTGCCATACATGTCATCATATGCCTCTTGTTTGGCCTTTGCCACCTCTACCTTTGCCCTGTGTCGCATCTCAATGTATTCCTTTCGCCTCTTCTCGGTCCTCTCAGTGTCCCACTTCTTCTTAGCTAACCTTTTTCCTTGTATGATTTCCTGTACTGTGAGGTTCCACCACCAAGTCTCCTTCTCTCCTTTCCTGCCAGAAGATACACCAAGTACTCTCCTGCCTGCTTCTCTGATCACCTTGGCTGCAGTGGTCCAGTCTTCTGGAAGCTCCTGCCGTCCACCGAGAACCTGTATCACCTCTTCCCGAAAAGCTGCACAACACTCGTCCTGTCTCAGCTTCCACCACATGGTTCTCTTCTCTGCCTTTGTCTTCCTAATTTTCCTCCCCACCACCAGAGTCATCTTACACACCACCATCCTATGCTGTCTACCCACACTCTCCCCTACCACTACCTTACAGTTGGTAACCTCCTTCAGATTACATCGTTTGCACAAGATGTAATCCACCTGTGTGCTTCTACCTCCGCTCTTGTAGGTCACCCTATGTTCGTGCCTCTTCTGGAAAAAAGTGTTCACTACAGCCATTTGCATCCTTGTTGCAAAGTCTACCACCATCTGTCCCTCCAAGTTCCTTTCCTGGATGCCGTACTTACCCATCACTTCTTCATCACCCCTATTACCTTCACCAACATGTCCATTACAATCTGCACCAATTACGACTCTCTCTCTCTCTGGGATGCTCAGAACTACATCATCTAGCTCCTTCCAGAATTTCTCTTTCACCTCTAGGTCACATCCTACCTGTGGGGCATAGCCACTAATCACATTACACACAGCACCCTCAATTTCAAGTTTCAGCCTCATCACTCGATCTGATACTCTTTTCACCTCCAAGACATTCTTAGCCAACTCTTCTTTTAAAATAACCCCGACTCCATTTCTCTTCCCATCTACACCATGGTAAAATCATTTAAACCCTGCCCCTAAACTTCTAGCCTTACTGCCTTTCCACCTGGTCTCCTGGACACACAATATATCAACCTTTCTCCTAATCATCATGTCAACCAACTCCCGAGATTTTCCTGTCATAGTCCCAACATTCAAAGTCCCCACATTCAGTTCTAGGCTCTGTGTTTTCCTCTTCTCTTTCTGCCGAAGAACCCGCTTTCCACCTCCTCTTCTTCTTTGACTTCGACCCACAGTAGCTGAATTTCCAACGGCGCCCCGCAGGTTGACGGCGCCGGTGGCGGACGTTGTTAACCCGGGCCACGACCGATCCGGTATGGAATTCTTTGGATGAACACTCATATTTGTTTGGCAAGGTTTTAAGCCGGATGCCCTTCCTGACGCAACCCTCTGCATTTATCTGGGCTTGGGACCGGCCTACAGTTTGCACTGACTTGTGCCACCCATAGGGCTGCATTATTTAAAAAATATCATATTTCTCTTAAAAATATCTCCAGCAGATCGCGTCATCTTTATTCTCCAATTGTTGGCTGGTCAATTTTGGATTTTTTTGTGTGGATGATGCGAACACATTCTCAACACTACAAATGTGTGATCAGATCATAGATTTTGAAAAGTAAACACACTTGAGAATTTTAGAACTTGCACACTGCCAAAACTCAGACAAGAGCATGCAAAATCCTCTTGGACCCTCCACATCCTGGTCACCAACTCTTGAGAAGCATAATCATCTTTATTTGCCATGAATTTCAGTCATCGTAATGCTCCTGAGACCGGGCCCCTCGGGCTGGATGGCTGCTGGCCGTGGGGGCTCCCCTCAAATGCCCCGTAACTGCTCTCTGGTCCCCCCCACCCCCCCTCCTTTTCGTACCATTTGCAGAGGATGAAAAATATGCCTGTGAGTATTGTCATATTATCTTTGTACATCTGTTGCTCCACCGTCTGTAGTCAGATATTGTACATTGTTTGCAATAAACTAAACTGACTAATCTGTAAAAAGTGGTGTGGATGTTTCAAGATGCACAATAAGGAGGCACTTGAAGAAAAATGGGCTGAATGGTCGAGTCACCAGAAGAAAGCCATTACTACGCCAGTGCCACAAAAAAATCACGGTTATAATATGCCAAACAGCAAAGCAAATGCATTTATATAGTGCCTTTCATACACAAGGTAACTCAATGTGCTTTACATGATTACAAGCATTTAAAAACAGCTGATAAACATTTAATACAAAGAGGTAAACAAAATGCATTTAAATTGGCGTACAGTGCAAGAAATATCATTTAAAAGTGGAAATACTCTAAATAGCATGAGAAACAATAAGTTCCATCTGAGTAAGTATGCATGCAGGTAATGGAAAAGCAGTCCTCACGTTGCTTTCATGCATACAAAAAAAAGCATTCTCTATCTCAACTATTGTATTTGTTTTCTCTTCAGGTGAACCACGAGGATGTCAATGGACACCAGCTGCAAGATTATTTAGGCCAAGCACAGTGAAATACAGCAGGCCAACTTGAAGGCAATGGGTGATTTTGATATCAAGGATGGAGAGAGGCTCCCACTGGCGGTCAAAGACATGTAAAGTTACATATACCCTCAAACTATCCAGCACAACCCCAACGGGAGGTACGCTGAATGTGCACAAACAATTTCAATCTGTATGTAATAGTTAATTCATCTCTTTTTTACATCTCTCTGATTAGAGAAACCAGAAGTGTTGTGAAAATCATGCTGAATTCCAAAGTTAAGAAATCATTCATGCCTGACTTTGGAGCAAAGGGTAATGGCAATGCTATTGAAAAGCAAACTTGTGGTTCAATAGGTTGTTGTATGATTGGTGGAAAAAACAACAACCATTGTTCTTTTTTTGGACCCTGCAGGCATTTTTGGAGGTTTCTTACCCGGGGTGAGGTCAGTGAAATGGCCTGGCATTTTATGATTGGGAGATGGAGGGTACATAATCTATACCTCCATGGCTTTGAGGAACAAGAGCTTCGGTTCAGCACAGCAATTTGCTTGGGCGCATGGCTCATCTGAGTAAGTGTTCACTTTTAAGTCTGTCTGGGTTGCTTTACTGCTCAATTGCTACAGTATGAGCAAATGTTCTATTCAGTACTTATGTATTTGTGTAAAATGACAGCAGCAGACGATCCTTACTGTCATATGAATGTCTTTATTTATGTTGACGCGCATATGTAATAGTTATTGCTATAACTAGAGCTTATTGGGGATGTTAAAATTCTAAATTCATGATTATTTGCAAAAAACAAAGTTGATCAGTTTGAACATTAAATATCTTGTCTTTGTAGTGTATTCAATTAAATATAGGTTGAACATGATTTGCAAATCGTTGTATTCTGTTCTTATTTGTTTAACACAACGTCCCAACTTCTTTGGAATTGGGGTTGTACATTAATGTGGAAAAAATGAACTTAAATGATTATAGCAAATGGCTGCAAGAGAAAAAAAAAAAAGTGAAAAATTTAAGGGGTCTGAAAACTTTCTGTACCCACTGTATATTTGTGTTTGGCACTAAATAAGCTTGATATACAGCTCTTAAATTTGCATTTAAGGTGTATACTTTTCACTTTGCATTTAAGACACATTATAAATAAACATTTGTTTGACTTTGTATTTCGGCAATATTTCTTTTACCTTTTGAGATAATTATCCATCCATCCTCCTCCGCTTATCCAAGGTAGGGTGGCAGGGGGCAGCAGCTGAAGCAGAGAAGCCAAGACTTCCCTCTTCACTCGCGCCAGTCTTCAATCAGATCTTCAATAGATCTCTGGAACTGTGCGAAGTACCATCCTGTTTCAAACGCTCCACCATCATTCCAGTCCCCAAGAAACCTGCAATCTCAGGTCTAAATGACGACAGGCCTGTCGCCTTGACATCTGTGGTTATGAAGTCCTTTGAACGTCTCGTGCTGGACCACCTCAAGAGCGTCACAGGTCCCCTGCTGGACCCCCTGCAGTTTGCCTACCGATCAAACAGGTCTGCGGATGATGCAGTCAACATGGGACTGCATTTCATCCTAGAACACCTTGACAGTGCAGGGACATACGCGAGGATCCTGTTCGTGGACTTCAGCTCAGCGTTCAACACCATCGTACCTGAACTCTTTTCATCCAAGCTTCTCCAGCTCAGTGTCTCACCTGCCATCTGCCAGTGGATTTACAGCTTCCTGACGCGCAGGTGAGGCTGGGAGAGACCACCTCATCCACGCGCAACATCAGCACTGGGGCGCCCCAAGGTTGTGTCCTCTCTCCGCTGCTCTTCTCTCTCTACACGAACGACTGCACCTCAACGAACCCGACTGTCAAACTCCTGAAGTTTGCAGATGACACCACTGTCATCGGCCTCATCAAGGACGGTGACGAGTCTGCATATTGACACGAAGTGGAGCGGCTGGAGCTGTGGTGGGGCCGACACAACCTGGAGCTGAACACGCTCAAGACTGTAGAGATGATCGTGGACTTCAGGAGGCATCCTTCGCCACAGCTGCCCCTCACATTGTCCAGCTGCCTTGTGTCAACCGTCGAGACCTTCAAGTTCATGGGAATTACAGTCTCTCAGGCACAGCAGAGGATGTACTTCCTGCGGCTTCTGAGAAAGCACGGCCTGCCACAGGAGCTGCTGAGGCAGTTCTACACAGCAGTCATCGATACAGTCCTGTGTTCTTCCGTCACAGTCCGGTTTGGTGCTGCTACAAAAAAGGACAAACTCCGACTGCAACGGACAATCAAAACTGCTGAAAGGATTGTCGGGACCCCCCTACCCACTCAAACCCTCCACATCCCGGTCACCAGCTCTTCCAGCTCCTTCCCTCAGGTAGGCTCTACCGATCAATGCAAACTAGAACTAGCAGACATTCCAACAGCTTCTTCCCTTTTGCGATCAACTTCTTAAACACCTAACCTACATTTCCATTTCAACATGCTGGCAATTTTTTTACTTGAGTTCGTTGTCACATTTCTGTGGGGCCAATTATATATTACTCGTGCACTCACTGTAGTAGTCTCGCCACGCAGTCTCGGCGCCCTTTGCACAATGGTCATTGCACCGGACTTTTGCAATATTAGTCTTTCGAACTGCTCTAAATTGTTGAGGACTCTGCATCTTTTGCACAATTGTCGAAAAAAAATGTACTGGCATTACCAGATAACGAGCAACCCTTAATTGCTCAGTGACTGTTTTTTTTTTTTTTTTTTTTTTTTTTGTCAAGGTCTTTTTGTCTCAAAAGTGTTCTGTCAATTGAATTTCTGTTGTCGTACTCGAGCGGCTCCAACTACCGGAGACAAGTTCCTTGTGTGTTTTTTTTTGGAGATGATTCTGATTCCCCAACCACTTCATCCACCTCTTCCAGGGGGATTCCGAGGTGTTCTCAGGCCAGCCGAGAGATGCAGTCCTGGGTTGTCCCTGGGGCCTCCTCCCGGGCGACATGCCCGGAACACCTCAGCAGGGACAGGTCCGGGAGGAATCCTAACCAGATGCCCGAGCCACCTCATCTGGCTCCTCTAAATGCAGAGGCGCAGCGGCTCGACTTTGAGCCCCCGGATGACCGAGCTTCTCACCCTAATCAGACAAGACAATTATTAATGGTTAGTAAACAGATGTTACACGACTAAAATCTATATTTGTGGCAGCATTTAAGATCTTCGGTATATTGAATCTATCCAACATATGTCACATTTTCTTTTTTCTATTTATTTTTTATTTTTTTGTACATTGCATCTACTGAGATCTAATTAAAAAATTACACCAGAATAATGTACCTTTACTAAATGTCCATGATGACAAATAATCATAATTTTTGGCTGTAGTGTTGGATTAAGTATTGTATACTTAATGCAAACATGGGAAATTCTTGCCTATTGGTTACTTTTCTGTGTGATAACTTGAAGGAGAAAAACAATTTTTAGGTGTGTAACGTATTAGATAGATGACATTTAACCTTCATGAACTTTCTTGATAAAACGCAAATACCTAAAAAATTTATCGGTATAAATAAAAAATATATCCATCTGTTTTCTGAGCCGCTTCTCCTCACTAGGGTCGCGGGCGTGCTGGAGCCTATCCCTGCTGTCAACGGGCAGGAGGCGGGGTACACCCTGAACTGGTTCCCAGCCAATCGCAGGGCACATACAAACAAACAACCATTCGCACTCACAGTCACACCTACGGGCAATTTTTAGAGTCTCCAATGAATGCATGTTTTTGGGATGTGGGAGGAAACCGGAGTGCCCGGAGAAAACCCACGCAGGCACGGGGAGAACATGCAAACTCCACACAGGCGGGACCGGGTATTGAACCCGGGTCCTCAGAACTGTGAGGCTGACGCTCTAACCAGTCGTCCACCGTGCCGCCTAAAAAGTATATATATATTTAAATTTTCCATTAGCTCTGAATCTGACAAATAAGTTTGAATTTCTTTTTTTTTTTAATACAAAGAGTAGGATAAACTGTTAAGATCCAAAAAGGCAGACAAAATTTATCGTACCTCGCTTTGCTCCTTCAGGTGCCCTCTAAACGAGTGGTTTATTTCTTCATATATTAATGTTTAATTTAATTAATGACATTTAAATTGGAAATGTCTCTTTGAAACAAAAAAAATTACTTTGGGACATCATTTGATCGGTTATCTGGGCCAAAACAAAATCAAGTTAATCATTTTAAAAACAACAACAAACAAACAATCATTTTGCAGGCCTTATTTTGCGTTCATTAAAGATCTAAATTGCCCGTAGATATTAACGTGAGTGGGAATGGTTATTTGTTTATATGTGCCCTGTGATTGGCTGGCGACCAGTTCAGGGTGTACCCCACCTCTCACCCAAAGATAGCTGGGATTGGCTCCAGCATGCCCGTGGCCCTAGTGAGGATGAACGGTATGGGAAATGAATGAATAAAGATTGGGGGGAGGATGTTAGAAGAAAGACCACAATGTACGACAAAATGTTTTAATAATACAGTCCATAAAGATGTGAAATCCTTGTTGTGATAAAATGTTTCAAACTAGCTTCTCCATGACCTATTTAATATATATATTTGCAAAAATTTATATTGTAGGGAAGTCTCCTCTCCTGCTGTGCGCCACATCACATCAACCGTTCGAGCTTCAAGCTCTCACGGGATGATGAGTTCCTGGGAGTTCCACGCTAGTGTGAAGTGGCATTGACTGAACTCTGAACATTTCTATCTCGCTGCGCATTTTTCTGGTCTTGTGTCGACGAAACGGTGATTAAAAATGTAAGAAACATATAAAGTAGAGTATATCATGTTTTATTTCCTCATCTCTCGCTGTGCTGACTTGTCTGTTTTTTGTGAAAATATCCAACTAGGCATTCTTAGTATTAGCTTCGCGGTTAAATTACCTTGTGTGTAGATCTTATGACGACGTGTATGTGTTAAACCTTAGCTGTTGTCGAATGATGTATAGTTTATGACCAATAGATCGAAACAACCCAATGAGCTATATTGTTTTATCAGTGGTACTCGATCTGTGGCCTGGCAATCAGTGTTATAAATTGTACGTCAAGTTTAAATGCTTTACGTGTTTGCACAGAAATGACGTGTTAACCCCATTTTTTTTGTTCAACCCCTGAGGCTTGACATTAAGTTTAGGCTGACAGCCAGGTCTGACTGTATATAGAGCATTGGACCTTCACCCAACCGAGCCGTGGATGCTGGTCAGTCTGTACAACAGCACCGTCTGCGTGCAGAAACATGAAACACAGATTAAAAAAAATAAGGAGCAGCGACTCGACTCTGAGCCCAAGTATGACCGAGCTTCTCACCCTATTTCTATGGGAGAGCCCAGAGACCATGAGGAGGGAATTCATTTTGGCCGCTTGTATACGGGATCTTGTTCTTTCGGTCATAACCCACAGCTCGTGACCATAGGTGAGGGTAGGAATGTAGATCGACTGGTAAATTGAGAGCGTGTTAAATGCGCAATGCATAGTGGGTTAATCATATCTGAGTGTGTGGTCATAGATTGGTCATGGAGGGTAAGGACTGACTCACTGAAGGACTTACAATACTTAATATAATTAATATTACCAAAGTGAGAACTTCGTCTGGTTTCACGTGCTGCACGGCTGATGTCACGGCTGCTGAAAGTAACTCAAAAGTGACTTGTTTATAAGTGAGTTACTTTTGAAATCAAGTCAAGTAACTAAGTTACTTTTCAGCTCAAGTAATCAGTAACTTTTTCAAGGTAACTGGCAACACTGCATAAACTAGGTAACTGGCAACACTGCATAAACCAGTCTGAGCTTGCTGTATGAATAATACGTGTAATTGTTATGCTAAAGGTACAAGTTGAAGCCTGCCAAGTAGGACATATAATGGAATCGGCTGAATTTTTGTTGCGTTCGTCATATTCTTGAGGTAATATACCTTTACAGAGAGATATATAGAAAAGATAGAGAGAGAGACAGATAGAGGAGAGAGACAGGGAGAGAAGAGAGATATATAGAAGAGAGAGACAGATAAGAGGAAGAGACAGGGAGCGAAGAGAGATATAGAAGATAGAGGAGAGAGAGACAGATAGAGGAGAGAGACAGGGAGAGAAGAGAGATATAGAAGAGAGAGAGGGTGATGAGTCGGTAGAGCATCAGACATTAATCTGGGGGTCCAGGGTTCGAGTCCCCTGTTCAGGCAACATATTTGCACATTATAGATAGAGGAGAGAGACAGGGAGAGAAGAAAGAGATATCAAATAGAGAGATAGAGGAGAGAGACATATTCTCGATGCACCACACACTCTCACTTTCTGACTTTGACCTTGGGACCCTGTTTAGTCAATTGCTCGCTTACGCTTAATTGGCACCTCATCTCCTCACCTCACTACTTCATTGACTGCAGATCCTGGATAGCTCAGTCGGTAGAGCATCAGATTTTTAATCTGAGGGTCCAGGTTTCAAGTACCTGTGCAGGCAACATAATTCTTAGTAAATTGTTCACTAAATTTCACACGGGTACTTTCACTTGAACACTTCAAAACACCCACCAACTTCATCTATGCACCACACTCTCTCATTTTGATCTTGGGTATCTCAGTCAGTATGATACCAGGCTTTTAATCTGATGATCTGTCTTTCAAGTACCTGTTTAGTCAATTGCTCACTTACGCTTAATTGGCACCTCGTCTCCTCACCTCACTCCTTCATTGACTGTAGAACCTGGAGAGCTCAGTCGGTAAAGCATCAGACTTTTAAACTGAGGGTCCAGCGTTCAAGTCCCTGTTCAAGTGACAAAACTCTTCAGAAGTTGTTCACTAAATATCATGCAGGTATTCACTCGAACCCTTGAAAACTTCAAAACACCCACCACGTTCATCTATGCACCACGCACTCTCACTTTGACCTTGGGTATCTCGGTCAGTAGCATACCAGGCTTTTTAATGTGATGTTCTGTCTTTCGAGTAACTGTTTCGTCAGTTATTTCTGCGCTTAATTTGCACCTCACCTCATCTCCTCACCTCACTGCCTCCCTCATTGACTGTAAAACCTGGATAGCTCAGTTCGTAGAGCACCAGACTTTTAATCTGCCGTCCAGGGTTCAAGTCCCTGTTCAATTTCTTAAGTTGTTCACTAAATATCACACTGGTAATTTTACTCAGAAATTTCAAAACACCCACCACATGTTCATCGATGCACCACACACTCTCACTTTGACCTTAGGTATCTCGGTCAGGAGCATACCAGGCTTTTAATCTGATGTTCTGTCTTTCGAGTACCTGTTTAGTCAATTACTCGCTTGCGCTTAATTGGCACCTCGTCTCCTCACTTCACTCCTTCATTCACCATAGAACCTGGAGAGCTCAGTCGGTAAAGCATCAGATTTTTAACCAGGGTTTAAATCCGTTCAGGTGACAAATTTCTTCAGCTGTTCACTATCACGCAAGTACTTTCACTCAGACACTGGAACACTTCAAAGCACCCACCACATGATCATCAATGCCAATGCGCTGCACACTCTCACTTTGACCTTGGGTATCTTGGTCGGGACCATACCAGACTTTTAATCTTGTGTTCTGTCTTTCGAGTAACTGTTTAGTTAGTCGTGCTTAATTTGCACCTCATCTCCTCACCTCACTGCCTCCCTCATTCAATGTAAAGCCTGGATAGCTCAGTTGGTAGAGCACCAGATTTTTAATCTGTGGATCCAGGCTTCAAATCCCTTTTCAGGTGACACAATTCTAAGGAAGTTGTTCACTAAATTTCACACAGGTACTTTCACTTGAACACTTCAAAACACCCACCATGTTCATCTGTGCACCACACTCTCTCATTTTGACCTTGGGTATCTCAGTCAGTATCAGAATCAGAATCATCTTTATTTGCCAAGTATGTCCAAAAAACACACAAGGAATTTGTCTCCGGTAGTTGGAGCCGCTCGAGTATGACAACAGACAGTCAATTAACAGAGAACACTTTTGAGACATAAAGACATTGACAAAAAGGGTTGCTAGTTATCTGGTAATGCCGGTACATTTTTTTTTTTGTGCAAAATTGTGCAAAAAGATGTCGAGTCCTCCAGCACTTAGAGCAGTTCGAATGACTAATATTGCAATAATCCGGTGCAATGACCATTGTGCAAAGGACTTCAAGGAGTGTATGCGGTTTAAAATGTCGAGTAGTGCAATAATCTGGGACAATGTTGGTTGTGCAAATGTTGCAGATACTCCTCAATCAGTATGCAAATGGAGCAGATGCTACTCTGGCATGAGTGGCCAGTATTGGTCAACAACAGATATGCAAATAATGCAGCGTGGCGAGACTACTATAGTGAGTGCACGAGTAATGTATAATTGGCCCGACAGAAATGTGACAACAAAGTCAAACAATTGCCAGCATGTTGTAATGGAATTGTAGGTTCGGTGTTTAAGAAGTTGATCGCAAGAGGGAAGAAGCTGTTGGAATGTCTGCTAGTTCTAGTTTGCATTGATCGGTAGCACCAACCTAAGGGAAGGAGCTGGAAGAGCTGGTGACCGGGATGCGGAGGGTCCGAGAGGATTTTGCACGCTCTTGTCTTAGTTCTGGCAGCGTGCAAGTCCTCAAGGTTGCGTAGGGGGGGTACCGACAATCCTTTCAGCAGTTTTGATTGTCCGTTGCAGTCTGAGTTTGTCCTTTTTTGTTGCAGCACCAAATCAGACTGTGATGGAAGAACACAGGACTGATTTGATGACCGCTGTCGAGAACTGCCTCAGCAGCTTCGGTGGCAGGCCGTGCTTTCTCAGAAGCCGCAGGAAGTACATCCTCTGCTGGGCCTTTTTGAGGACGGAGTTGATGTTGGTCACCCACTTCAGGTCCTAGGAGACTGTAATTCCCAGGGACTTGAAGGTCTCGACGGTTGACACAAGGCACCTGGACAACGTGAGGGGAAGCTGTGGCGAAGGATGCCTCCTGAAGTCCACGATCATCTCTACAGTCTTGAGCGTGTTCAGCTCCAAGTTGTGTCGGCCGCACCACAGCTCCAGCCGGTCCGCTTCCTGTCGATATGCAGACTCGTCCCTGTCCTTGATGAGGCCGATGACAGGGGTGTCATCTGCAAACTTCAGGAGTTTGACCGCCGGGTGCGCTGAGGTGCAGTCGTTCGTGTAGCAAGAGAAGAGCAGCGTAGAGAGGACACACCCTTGGGGTGCCCCAGTGCTGATGCTGCGTGTGGATGAGGTGGCCTCCCCCATCCTGACCTGCTGTGTCCTGCCGTCAGAAAGCTGTAAATCCACTGGCAGATGGCAGGTGAGATGTTGAGCTGGAGAAGCTTGGATGAAAAGAGTTCAGGGACGTTGG
>NW_026904296.1:0-44128 GCF_024500275.1 Phycodurus eques | reverse complement strand
GTCTCTGGACGGCTGTGGGGCCAAGCGGCGAGCGTTAAAGCACTCAGTTTCGCTCGAGTACCATGACGACCGATTTGACTTCGGCACGACTTTAGGTCGCTTAATTTCAGCCTAGCGGGCTAGGATTTCACACAGCCAATCCTTGGGAATCCAGCTTTCAGGGGAGGCCTCTTCCAAGCCTCTCAGAGGTCGTGGGGCCTAACGGTGAGCGTCAAAGCACTTGGTTTCGCTCCAGTAGTAGGCCTTTATTGACTAAATTGTAACGTGACGACCTATGTGACTTTGGCAGGACTTTTTAGCGCCTATTTTTGAGCTAGTGGGCTAAGATTTGAAACAAACGATCGGTGGGAATCCAGCTTTCAGGGGAGGCCTCCCCCGAGTCTCTGGACGGCTGTGGGGCCGAGCGGCGAGCGTTAAAGCACTCAGTTTCGTTCGAGTACCATGACGACCGATTTGACTTCCGCACGACTTTAGGTCGCCTAATTTCTGCCTAGCGGGCTAGGAATTTACACAGACAATCCTTGGGAATCCAGCTTTCAGGGGAGGCCTCTTCCAAGCCTCTCGGAGCTCGTGAGGCCGAACGGCGAGCGTCAAAGCACTCTGTTTCGCTCCAGTAGTAGGCTTTTATTGACTAAATTGTAACATGACGACCTATGTGATTTTGGCAGGACTTTTTAGCGCCTACTTTTCAGTTACTGGGCGAAGATTTGAAACAAACGATCGGTGGGAATCCAGCTTTCAGGGGAGGCCTCTTGCAAGCCTCTCGGAGGTCGTGGGGCCGAACTGCGAGCGTCATAGCAGTCGGTTTCTCTCCAGTAGTAGGCCTTTATTGACTAAATTGTAACATGACGACCTATGTGACTTTGGCAAGACTTTTTAGCGCCTACTTTTGAGCTAGTGGGCTAAGATTTGAAACACACGATCGGTGGGAATCCGGCTTTCAGGGGAGGCCTCCCCCGAGTTTCTGGACGGCTGTGGGGCCGAGCGGAGAGCGTTAAAGCACTCAGTTTCGGTCCAGTAGGAGGCCTTTATTGACTAAATTGTAACATGACGACCTATGTCATTTTGGCAGGACTTTTTAGCGCCTACTTTTCAGCTACTGGGCTAAGATTTGAAACAAACGATCGGTGGGAATCCAGCTTTCAGGGGAGGCCTCTTCCAAACCTCTCGGAGGTCGTGGGCCCAAACGGCGAGCGTCAAAGCACTCGGTTTCGCTCCAGTAGTAGGCCTTTATTGACTAAATTGTAACATGACAACCAATGTGACTTTGGCAGGACTTTTTAGCGCTTACTTATGACCTAGTGGGCTAAGATTTGAAACAAACGATCGGTGGGGATCCAGCTTTCAGGGGAGGCCTCCTTCGAGTCTCTGGACGGCTGTGGGGCCGAGCGGCGAGCGTTAAAGCACTCAGTTTCGTTCGAGTACAATGACGACCGATTTGACTTCCGCACGACTTTAGGTCGCCTAATTTCTGCCTAGCGGGCTAGGAATTTACACAGACAATCCTTGGGAATCCAGTTTTCAGGGGAGGCCTCTTCCAAGCCCCTCGGAGCTCGTGAGGCCGAACGGCGAGCGTCAAAGCACTCTGTTTCGCTCCAGTAGTAGGCTTTTATTGACTAAATTGTAACATGACGACCTATGTGATTTTGGCAGGACATTTTAGCGCCTACTTTTCAGTTACTGGGCGAAGATTTGAAACAAACGATCGGTGGGAATCCAGCTTTCAGGGGAGGCCTCTTCCAAACCTCTCGGAGGTCGTGGGCCCAAACGGCGAGCGTCAAAGCACTCGGTTTCGCTCCAGTAGTAGGCCTTTATTGACTAAATTGTAACATGAGAACCAATGTGACTTTGGCAGGACTTTTTAGCACTTACTTTTGCCCTAGTGCGCTAAGATTTGAATCAAACGATCGGTGGGAATCCAGCTTTCAGGGGAGTCCGCCCCCGAGTCTCTGGACGGCTGTGGGGCCGAGCGGCGAGCGTTAAAGCACTCAGTTTCGCTCGAGTACCATGACGACCGATTTGACTTCGGCACGACATTAGGTCGCTTAATTTCAGCCTAGCGGGCTAGGAATTCACACAGCCAATCCTTGGGAATCCAGCTTTCAGGGGAGGCCACTTCCAAGCCTCTCAGAGGTCGTGGGGCCTAACGGCGAGCGTCAAAGCACTTGGTTTCGCTGCAGTATTAGGCCTTTATTGACTAAATTGTAACGTGACGACCTATGTGAATTTGGCAGGACTTTTTAGCGCCTACTTTTGAGCTAGTGGGCTAAGATTTGAAACAAACGATCGGTGGGAATCCAGCTTTCAGGGGAGGCCTCCTCCGAGTCTCTGGACGGCTGTGGGGCCGAGCGGCGAACGTTAAAGCACTCAGTTTAGTTCGAGTACCATGACGACCGATTTGACTTCCGCACGACTTTAGGTCGCCTAATTTCTGCCTAGCTGGCTAGGAATTTACACAGACAAGCCTTGAGAATCCAGCTTTCAAGGGAGGCATCTTCCAAGCCTCTCGGAGCTCGTAAGGCCGAACGGCGAGCGTCAAAGCACTCTGTTTCGCTCCAGTAGTAGGCTTTTATTGACTAAATTGTAACATGACGACCTATGTGACTTTGGCAGGAATTTTTAGCGCTTACCTTTGAGCTAGTGGGCTAAGATTTGAAACAAACGATTGGTGGGAATCCAGCTTTCAGTGGAGGCCTCCCCCGAGTCTCTGGACGGCTGTGGGGCCGAACGGCGAGCGTCAAAGCACTCGGTTTCTCTCCAGTAGTAGGCCTTTATTGAGTAAATTGTAACATCACGACCTATGAGATTTTGGCAGGACTTTTTAGCGCCTACTTTTCAGCTACTGGGCTAAGATGTGAAACAAACGATTGGTGGGTATCCAGCTTTCAGGGGAGGCCTCCCCCGAGTCTCTGGACGGCTGTGGGGCCGAGCGGCGAGCGTTAAAGCCATCAGTTTCGGTCCAGTAGGAGGCCTTTATTGACTAAATTGTAACATGACAACCAATGTGACTTTGGCAGGACTTTTTAGCGGTTACTTTTGACCTAGTGCGCTAAGATTTGAAACAAACGATCGGTGGGAATCCAGCTTTCAGGGGAGTCCGTCCCCGAGTCTCTGGACGGCTGTGGGGCCGAGCGGCGAACGTTAAAGCACTCAGTTTAGTTCGAGTACCATGACGACCGATTTGACTTCCGCACGACTTTAGGTCGCCTAATTTCTGCCTAGCTGGCTAGGAATTTACACAGACAAGCCTTGAGAATCCAGCTTTCAAGGGAGGCATCTTCCAAGCCTCTCGGAGCTCGTAAGGCCGAACGGCGAGCGTCAAAGCACTCTGTTTCGCTCCAGTAGTAGGCTTTTATTGACTAAATTGTAACATGACGACCTATGTGACTTTGGCAGGAATTTTTAGCGCTTACCTTTGAGCTAGTGGGCTAAGATTTGAAACAAACGATTGGTGGGAATCCAGCTTTCAGTGGAGGCCTCCCCCGAGTCTCTGGACGGCTGTGGGGCCGAACGGCGAGCGTCAAAGCACTCGGTTTCTCTCCAGTAGTAGGCCTTTATTGAGTAAATTGTAACATCACGACCTATGTGATTTTGGCAGGACTTTTTAGCGCCTACTTTTCAGCTACTGGGCTAAGATGTGAAACAAACGATTGGTGGGTATCCAGCTTTCAGGGGAGGCCTCCCCCGAGTCTCTGGACGGCTGTGGGGCCGAGCGGCGAGCATTAAAGCCATCAGTTTCGGTCCAGTAGGAGGCCTTTATTGACTAAATTGTAACATGACAACCAATGTGACTTTGGCAGGACTTTTTAGCGGTTACTTTTGACCTAGTGCGCTAAGATTTGAAACAAACGATCGGTGGGAATCCAGCTTTCAGGGGAGTCCGTCCCCGAGTCTCTGGACGGCTGTGGGGCCGAGCGGCGAGCGTTAAAGCACTCAGTTTCGCTCGAGTACCATGACGACCGATTTGACTTCGGCACGACTTTAGGTCGCTTAATTTCAGCCTAGCGGGCTAGGAATTCACACAGACAATCCTTGGGAATCCAGCTTTCAGGGGAGGCCACTTCCAAGCCTCTCAGAGGTCGTGGGGCCTAACGGCGAGCGTCAAAGCACTCGGTTTCGGTCCATTAGTAGGCCTTTATTGACTAAATTGTAACATGACGACCTATGTGATTTTGGCAGGACGTTTTTGCGCCTACTTTTCAGCTACTGGGCTAAGATTTGAAACAAACGATCAGTGGGAATCCAGTTTTCAGGGGAGGCCTCCCCCGAGTCTCTGGACAGCTGTGGGGCCGAACGGCGAGCGTCAAAGCACTCGGTTTCTCTCCAGTAGTAGGGCTTTATTGACTAAATTGTAACATGACGACCTATGTGACTTCGGCACGACTTTAGGTCGCTTAATTTCAGCCTAGCGGGCTAGGAATTCACACAGACAATCCTTGGGAATCCAGCTTTCAGGGGAGGCCTCTTCCAAGCCTCTCGGAGGTCGTGGGGCCGAACGGCGAGCGTCAAAGCACTCGGTTTCGCTCCAGTAGTAGGCCTTTATTGACTAAATTGTAACATGACGCCCTATGTGACTTTGGTAAGACTTTTTAGCTCCTACTTTTGAGCTAGTGGGCTACAATTTGAAACAAACGATCGGTGGGAATCCAGCTTTCAGGGGAGGCCTCCCCCGAGTCTCTGGACGGCTATGGGGCCGAGCGGCGAGCGTTAAAGCACTCAGTTTCGGTCCAGTAGGAGGCCTTTATTGACTAAATTGTAACATGACGACCTATGTGATTTTGGCAGGACTTTTTAGCGCCTACTTTTCAGCTACTGGGCGAAGATTTGAAACAAACGATCGGTGGGAATCCAGCTTTCAGGGGAGGCCTCTTCCCGAGCCTCTCGGAGGTCGTGGGGCCGAACGGCAAGCGTCAAAGCACTCGGTTTCGCTCTAGTAGTAGGCCTTTATTGACTAAATTGTAACATGACAACCTATGTGACTTTGGCAGGACATTTTAGCGCTTACTTTTCAGCTAGTGCGCTAAGATTTGAAACAAACGATCGGTGGGAATCCAGCTTTCAGGGGAGGCCTCTTACAAGCCTCTCGGAGGTCGTGGGGCCGAACAGCGACCGTCAAAGCACTCGTTTTCGCTCCAGTAGTAGGCCTATATTGACTAAATTGTAACATGACAACCTATGTGATTTTGGCAGGACTTTTTAGCGCTTACTTTTCAGCTACTGGGCGAAGATTTGAAACAAATTATCGGTGGGAATCCAGCTTTCAGGGGAGTCCTCCCCCGAGTCTCTGGACGGCTGTGGGGCCGAGCGGCGCGCGTTAAAGCACTCGGTTTTGGTCCAGTAGTAGGCCTTTATTGACTAAATTGTAACATGACGACCTATGTGACTTTGGCAAGACTTTTTAGCGCCTACCTTTGAGCTAGTGGGCTAAGATTTGAAACAAACGATCGGTGGGAATCCAGCTTTCAGGGGAGGCTTCCCCCGAGTGTCTGGACGGCTGTGGGGCCGAGCGGCGAGCGTTAAAGCACTCAGTTTCGGTCCAGTAGGAGGCCTTTATTGATTAAATTGTAACAAGACGACCTATGTGATTTTGGCATGACTTTTTAGCGCCTACTTTTCAGCTACTGGGCTAAGATTTGAAAGAAACGATCGGTGGGAATCCAGCTTTCAGGGGAGGCCTCTTCCAAGCCTCTCGGAGGTCGTGGGCTCGAACGGCGAGCGTCAAAGCACTCGGTTTCGCTCCAGTAGTAGGCCTTTATTGACTAAATTGTAACATGACAACGTATGTGACTTTGGCAGGACTTTTTAGCGCTTACTTTTCACCTAGTGCGCTAAGATTTGAAACAAACGATGGGTGGGAATCCACCTTTCAGGGGAGTCCTCCCCCGAGTCTCTGGACGGCTGTGGGGCCGAGCGGCGAGCTTTAAAGCACTCAGTTTCGCTCGAGTACCATGACGACCGATTTGACTTCGGCACGACTTTAGGTCGCTTAATTTCAGCCTAGCGGGCTAGGAATTCACACAGACAATCCTTGGGAATCCAGCTTTCAGGGGAGGCCACTTCCAAGCCTCTCAGAGGTCGTGGGGCCTAACGGCGAGCGTCAAAGCACTCGGTTTCGGTCCATTAGTAGGCCTTTATTGACTAAATTGTAACATGACGACCTATGTGATTTTGGCAGGACGTTTTTTGCGCCTACTTTTCAGCTACTGGGCTAAGATTTGAAACAAACGATCAGTGGGAATCCAGTTTTCAGGGGAGGCCTCCCCCGAGTCTCTGGACAGCTGTGGGGCCGAACGGCGAGCGTCAAAGCACTCGGTTTCTCTCCAGTAGTAGGGCTTTATTGACTAAATTGTAACATGACGACCTATGTGACTTCGGCACGACTTTAGGTCGCTTAATTTCAGCCTAGCGGGCTAGGAATTCACACAGACAATCCTTGGGAATCCAGCTTTCAGGGGAGGCCTCTTCCAAGCCTCTCGGAGGTCATGGAGCCGAACGGCGAGCGTCAAAGCACTCGGTTTCGCTCCAGTAGTAGGCCTTTATTGACTAAATTGTAACATGACGCCCTATGTGACTTTGGTAAGACTTTTTAGCTCCTACTTTTGAGCTAGTGGGCTACAATTTGAAACAAACGATCGGTGGGAATCCAGCTTTCAGGGGAGGCCTCCCCCGAGTCTCTGGACGGCTATGGGGCCGAGCGGCGAGCGTTAAAGCACTCAGTTTCGGTCCAGTAGGAGGCCTTTATTGACTAAATTGTAACATGACGACCTATGTGATTTTGGCAGGACTTTTTAGCGCCTACTTTTCAGCTACTGGGCGAAGATTTGAAACAAACGATCGGTGGGAATCCAGCTTTCAGGGGAGGCCTCTTCCCGAGCCTCTCGGAGGTCGTGGGGCCGAACGGCAAGCGTCAAAGCACTCGGTTTCGCTCTAGTAGTAGGCCTTTATTGACTAAATTGTAACATGACAACCTATGTGACTTTGGCAGGACATTTTAGCGCTTACTTTTCAGCTAGTGCGCTAAGATTTGAAACAAACGATCGGTGGGAATCCAGCTTTCAGGGGAGGCCTCTTACAAGCCTCTCGGAGGTCGTGGGGCCGAACAGCGACCGTCAAAGCACTCGTTTTCGCTCCAGTAGTAGGCCTTTATTGACTAAATTGTAACATGACAACCTATGTGATTTTGGCAGGACTTTTTAGCGCTTACTTTTCAGCTACTGGGCGAAGATTTGAAACAAATTATCGGTGGGAATCCAGCTTTCAGGGGAGTCCTCCCCCGAGTCTCTGGACGGCTGTGGGGCCGAGCGGCGCGCGTTAAAGCACTCGGTTTTGGTCCAGTAGTAGGCCTTTATTGACTAAATTGTAACATGACGACCTATGTGATTTTGGCAGGACTTTTTTGCGCCTACTTTTCAGCTACTGGGCTAAGATTTGAAACAAACGATCGGTGGGAATCCAGCTTTCAGGGGAGTCCTCCCCCGAGTCTCTGGACGGCTGTGGGGCCGAGCGGCGCGCGTTAAAGCACTCGGTTTTGGTCCAGTAGTAGGCCTTTATTGACTAAATTGTAACATGACGACCTATGTGATTTTGGCAGGACTTTTTAGCGCCTACTTTTCAGCTACTGGGCTAAGATTTGAAACAAACGATCGATCATAAATCCTGACTTTATAGTTGTATCTTGGAATGATATGTTTAAGTAACCAATTAGATTCAAGATGCACCTGAATTAGGTGAAAAAGAAAGTTTCACCTAAATTAATGTTTAAAAGCAAATATTTCTGAATGGTTAAAGGCAAAAATATTGCACATAAAAGGGAAATACAAACGAACTGTACTTATATACTGTACTGGATGAAGAAAAAGAAAAGTTGAAGCCCATGTAACATTTATGCACAATGTGAACAATGAATTCAGTGATCTGTTTGGGTACCACTAGAGGGAGCCAGGATACCACAAGTGGTACTCATACCACACTTTGAGAGTCAGTGTTTCAAGGCAGAGTTGTGTGCAGAAATGCTGCACTCACATTTTTTTTTAAGGGTATAAATATGATGCGTTCAAGAACACAATTAGTTGTCTTGCATCTGAACTAAGAAATGATTTCTTTGACTCCAATCAAGTATGAACTAATATTTTGCAATTGTTTTTTTGCACAATGTGCAATTAAAAGACATAAATCCCACATGCAGTGTATTCATTTGCATGTATTTACATGATACATTGTGACTCTGAACCTACATAAATGTATGATTGCCTCATGTTATTACATATACACAAAAAATTGATAGCTACTTTTGAATTCAGAAGTGACATAAAAGTTTGTTTTTCAACTTTCGGCCTTTATTGACTAAATTGTAACATGACGACCTATGTGATTTTGGCAGGACTTTTTTGCGCCTACTTTTCAGCTACTGGGCTAAGATTTGAAACAAACGATCGGTGGGAATCCAGCTTTCAGGGGAGGCCTCTTTCAAGACTCTCGGAGGTCATGGGGCCGAACGGCGAGCGTCAAAGCACTCGGTTTCGCTCCAGTAGTAGGCCTTTATTGACTAAATTGTAACATGACAACCTATGTGACTTTGGCAGGACTTTTTAGCGCTTACTTTTGAGCTAGTTGGCTAAGATTTGAAACAAACGATCGGTGGGAATCCAGCTTTCAGGGGAGGCCTCTTTCAAGACTCTCGGAGGTCGTGGGGCCGAACGGCGAGCGTCAAAGCACTCGTTTTCGGTCCAGTAGTAGGCCTTTATTGACTAAATTGTACCATGACGACCTATGTGATTTTGGCAGGACATTTTAGCGCTTACTTTTGAGTTAGTGGGCTAAGATTTGAAACACATTATCGGTGGGAATCCAGCTTTCAGGGGGGTCCTCCCCCGAGTTTCTGGACGGCTGTGGGGCCGAGCGGCGAGCGTTAAAGCACTCAGTTTCGCTCGAGTACCATGAAGACCGATTTGACTTCGGCACGACTTTAGGTCGCTTAATTTCAGCCTAGCGGGCTAGGAATTCACACAGACAATCCTTGGGAATCCAGCTTTCAGGGGAGGCCTCTTCCAAGCCTCTCGGGGGTCATTGGGCCGAACGGCGAGCGTCAAAGCACTCGGTTTCGCTCCAGTAGTAGGCCTTTATTGACTAAATTGTAACATGACAAGCTATGTGACTTTGGCAGGACTTTTTAGCGCTTACTTTTGAGCTAGTTGGCTAAGATTTGAAACAAACGATCGGTGGGAATCCAGCTTTCAGGGGAGGCCTCTTTTAAGACTCTCGGAGGTCGTGGGGCCGAACGGCGAGCGTCAAAGCACTCGTTTTCGGTCCAATAGTAGGCCTTTATTGACTAAATTGTAACATGACGACCTATGTGATTTTGGCAGGACGTTTTTGCGCCTACTTTTCAGCTACTGGGCTAAGATTTGAAACAAACGATCAGTGGGAATCCAGTTTTCAGGGGAGGCCTCCCCCGAGTCTCTGGACAGCTGTGGGGCCGAACGGCGAGCGTCAAAGCACTCGGTTTCTCTCCAGTAGTAGGGCTTTATTGACTAAATTGTAACATGACGACCTATGTGACTTCGGCACGACTTTAGGTCGCTTAATTTCAGCCTAGCGGGCTAGGAATTCACACAGACAATCCTTGGGAATCCAGCTTTCAGGGGAGGCCTCTTCCAAGCCTCTCGGAGGTCATGGAGCCGAACGGCGAGCGTCAAAGCACTCGGTTTCGCTCCAGTAGTAGGCCTTTATTGACTAAATTGTAACATGACAACCTATGTGACTTTGGTAAGACTTTTTAGCTCCTACTTTTGAGCTAGTGGGCTACAATTTGAAACAAACGATCGGTGGGAATCCAGCTTTCAGGGGAGGCCTCCCCCGAGTGTCTGGACGGCTGTGGGGCCGAGCGGCGAGCGTTAAAGCACTCAGTTTCGCTCGAGTACCATGACGACCGATTTGACTTCGGCACGACTTTAGGTCGCTTAATTGCAGCCTAGCGGGCTAGGAATTCACACAGACAATCCTTGGGAATCCAGCTTTCAGGGGAGGCCTCTTCCAAGCCTCTCGGAGGTCGTGGGGCCGAACGGCGAGCGTCATAGCATTCGGTTTCTCTCCAGTAGTAGGCCTTTATTGACTAAATTGTAACATGACGACCTATGTGACTTTGGCAAGACTTTTTTGCGCCTACTTTTCAGCTACTGGGCTAAGATTTGAAACAAACGATCGGTGGGAATCCAGCTTTCAGGGGAGGCCTCCCCCGAGTCTCTGGATGGCTATGGGGCCGAGCGGCGAGCGTTAAAGCACTCAGTTTCGGTCCAGTAGGAGGCCTTTATTGACTAAATTGTAACATGACGACCTATGTGACTTTGGCAGGACTTTTTAGCGCCTACTTTTCAGCTACTGGGCTAAGATTTGAAACAAACGATCGGTGGGAATCCAGCTTTCAGGGGAGGCCTCCCCCGAGTCTCTGGACGGCTGTGGGGCCGAGCGGCGCGCGTTAAAGCAGTCAGTTTCGGTCCAGTAGGAGGCCTTTATTGACTAAATTGTAACATGACGACCTATGTGATTTTGGCAGGACTTTTTAGCGCCTACTTTTCAGCTACTGGGCTAAGATTTGAAACAAACGATCGATCATAAATCCTGACTTTATAGTTGTATCTTGGAATGATATGTTTAAGTAACCAATTAGATTCAAGATGCACCTGAATTAGGTGAAAAAGAAAGTTTCACCTAAATTAATGTTTAAAAGCAAATATTTCTGAATGGTTAAAGGCAAAAATATTGCACATAAAAGGGAAATACAAACGAACTGTACTTATATACTGAACTGGATGAAGAAAAAGAAAAGTTGAAGCCCATGTAACATTTATGCACAATGTGAACAATGAATTCAGTGATCTGTTTGGGTACCACTAGAGGGAGCCAGGATACCACAAGTGGTACTCATACCACACTTTGAGAGTCAGTGTTTCAAGGCAGAGTTGTGTGCAGAAATGCTGCACTCACATTTTTTTTTAAGGGTATAAATATGATGCGTTCAAGAACACAATTAGTTGTCTTGCATCTGAACTAAGAAATGATTTCTTTGACTCCAATCAAGTATGAACTAATATTTTGCAATTGTTTTTTTGCACAATGTGCAATTAAAAGACATAAATCCCACATGCAGTGTATTCATTTGCATGTATTTACATGATACATTGTGACTCTGAACCTACATAAATGTATGATTGCCTCATGTTATTACATATACACAAAAAATTGATAGCTACTTTTGAATTCAGAAGTGACATAAAAGTTTGTTTTTCAACTTTCGGCCTTTATTGACTAAATTGTAACATGACGACTATGTGACTTTGGCAGGACTTTTTAGCGCTTACTTTTGAGCTAGTTGGCTAAGATTTGAAACAAACGATCGGTGGGAATCCAGCTTTCAGGGGAGGCCTCTTTCAAGACTCTCGGAGGTCGTGGGGCCGAACGGCGAGCGTCAAAGCACTCGTTTTCGGTCTAATAGTAGGCCTTTATTGACTAAATTGTAACATGACGACCTATGTGACTTTGGTAAGACTTTTTAGCGCCTACTTTTGAGCTAGTGGGCTAAGATTTGAAAAAAACGATCGGTGGGAATCCAGCTTTCAGGGGAGTCCTCCCCCGAGTCTCTGGACAGCTGTGGGGCCGAACGGCGAGCGTCAAAGCACTCGGTTTCTCTCCAGTAGTAGGGCTTTATTGACTAAATTGTAACATGACGACCTATGTGATTTTGGCAGGACTTTTTAGCGCCTGCTTTTCAGCTACTGGGCTAAGATTTGAATCAAACGATCGGTGGGAATCCAGATTTCAGGGGAGGCCTCTTCCAAGCCTCTCGGAGGTCGTGGGCCCGAACGGCGAGCGTCAAAGCACTCGGTTTCGCTCCAGTAGTAGGCCTTTATTGACTAAATTGTAACATGACAACCTATGTGACTTTGGCAGGACTTTTTAGCGCTTACTTTTCACCTAGTGCGCTAAGATTTGAAACAAACGATCGGTGGGAATCCAGCTTTCAGGGGAGGCCTCCCCCGAGTCTCTGGACGGCTGTGGGGCCGAGCGGTGAGCGTTAAAGCACTCAGTTTCGCTCGAGAACCATGACGACCGATTTGACTTCGGCACGACTTTAGGTCGCTTAATTTCAGCCTAGCGGGCTAGGAATTCACACAGACAATCCTTGGGAATCCAGCTTTCAGGGGAGGCCTCTTCCAAGCCTCTCGGAGGTCGTGGGGCCGAACGGCGAGCGTCATAGCATTCGGTTTCTCTCCAGTAGTAGGCCTTTATTGACTAAATTGTAACATGACGACCTATGTGATTTTGGCAAGACTTTTTTGCGCCTACTTTTCAGCTACTGGGCTTAGATTTGAAACAAACGATCGGTGGGAATCCAGCTTTCAGGGGAGGCCTCTTTCAAGACTCTCGGAGGTCGTGGGGCCGAACGGCGAGCGTCAAAGCACTCGTTTTCGGTCCAGTAGTAGGCCTTTATTGACTAAATTGTACCATGACGACCTATGTGATTTTGGCAGGACATTTTAGCGCTTACTTTTGAGTTAGTGGGCTAAGATTTGAAACACATTATCGGTGGGAATCCAGCTTTCAGGGGGGTCCTCCCCCGAGTTTCTGGACGGCTGTGGGGCCGAGCGGCGAGCGTTAAAGCACTCAGTTTCGCTCGAGTACCATGAAGACCGATTTGACTTCGGCACGACTTTAGGTCGCTTAATTTCAGCCTAGCGGGCTAGGAATTCACACAGACAATCCTTGGGAATCCAGCTTTCAGGGGAGGCCTCTTCCAAGCCTCTCGGGGGTCATTGGGCCGAACGGCGAGCGTCAAAGCACTCGGTTTCGCTCCAGTAGTAGGCCTTTATTGACTAAATTGTAACATGACAAGCTATGTGACTTTGGCAGGACTTTTTAGCGCTTACTTTTGAGCTAGTTGGCTAAGATTTGAAACAAACGATCGGTGGGAATCCAGCTTTCAGGGGAGGCCTCTTTTAAGACTCTCGGAGGTCGTGGGGCCGAACGGCGAGCGTCAAAGCACTCGTTTTCGGTCCAATAGTAGGCCTTTATTGACTAAATTGTAACATGACGACCTATGTGATTTTGGCAGGACGTTTTTGCGCCTACTTTTCAGCTACTGGGCTAAGATTTGAAACAAACGATCAGTGGGAATCCAGTTTTCAGGGGAGGCCTCCCCCGAGTCTCTGGACAGCTGTGGGGCCGAACGGCGAGCGTCAAAGCACTCGGTTTCTCTCCAGTAGTAGGGCTTTATTGACTAAATTGTAACATGACGACCTATGTGACTTCGGCACGACTTTAGGTCGCTTAATTTCAGCCTAGCGGGCTAGGAATTCACACAGACAATCCTTGGGAATCCAGCTTTCAGGGGAGGCCTCTTCCAAGCCTCTCGGAGGTCATGGAGCCGAACGGCGAGCGTCAAAGCACTCGGTTTCGCTCCAGTAGTAGGCCTTTATTGACTAAATTGTAACATGACAACCTATGTGACTTTGGTAAGACTTTTTAGCTCCTACTTTTGAGCTAGTGGGCTACAATTTGAAACAAACGATCGGTGGGAATCCAGCTTTCAGGGGAGGCCTCCCCCGAGTGTCTGGACGGCTGTGGGGCCGAGCGGCGAGCGTTAAAGCACTCAGTTTCGCTCGAGTACCATGACGACCGATTTGACTTCGGCACGACTTTAGGTCGCTTAATTGCAGCCTAGCGGGCTAGGAATTCACACAGACAATCCTTGGGAATCCAGCTTTCAGGGGAGGCCTCTTCCAAGCCTCTCGGAGGTCGTGGGGCCGAACGGCGAGCGTCATAGCATTCGGTTTCTCTCCAGTAGTAGGCCTTTATTGACTAAATTGTAACATGACGACCTATGTGACTTTGGCAAGACTTTTTTGCGCCTACTTTTCAGCTACTGGGCTAAGATTTGAAACAAACGATCGGTGGGAATCCAGCTTTCAGGGGAGGCCTCCCCCGAGTCTCTGGATGGCTATGGGGCCGAGCGGCGAGCGTTAAAGCACTCAGTTTCGGTCCAGTAGGAGGCCTTTATTGACTAAATTGTAACATGACGACCTATGTGACTTTGGCAGGACTTTTTAGCGCCTACTTTTCAGCTACTGGGCTAAGATTTGAAACAAACGATCGGTGGGAATCCAGCTTTCAGGGGAGGCCTCCCCCGAGTCTCTGGACGGCTGTGGGGCCGAGCGGCGCGCGTTAAAGCAGTCAGTTTCGGTCCAGTAGGAGGCCTTTATTGACTAAATTGTAACATGACGACCTATGTGATTTTGGCAGGACTTTTTAGCGCCTACTTTTCAGCTACTGGGCTAAGATTTGAAACAAACGATCGATCATAAATCCTGACTTTATAGTTGTATCTTGGAATGATATGTTTAAGTAACCAATTAGATTCAAGATGCACCTGAATTAGGTGAAAAAGAAAGTTTCACCTAAATTAATGTTTAAAAGCAAATATTTCTGAATGGTTAAAGGCAAAAATATTGCACATAAAAGGGAAATACAAACGAACTGTACTTATATACTGAACTGGATGAAGAAAAAGAAAAGTTGAAGCCCATGTAACATTTATGCACAATGTGAACAATGAATTCAGTGATCTGTTTGGGTACCACTAGAGGGAGCCAGGATACCACAAGTGGTACTCATACCACACTTTGAGAGTCAGTGTTTCAAGGCAGAGTTGTGTGCAGAAATGCTGCACTCACATTTTTTTTTAAGGGTATAAATATGATGCGTTCAAGAACACAATTAGTTGTCTTGCATCTGAACTAAGAAATGATTTCTTTGACTCCAATCAAGTATGAACTAATATTTTGCAATTGTTTTTTTGCACAATGTGCAATTAAAAGACATAAATCCCACATGCAGTGTATTCATTTGCATGTATTTACATGATACATTGTGACTCTGAACCTACATAAATGTATGATTGCCTCATGTTATTACATATACACAAAAAATTGATAGCTACTTTTGAATTCAGAAGTGACATAAAAGTTTGTTTTTCAACTTTCGGCCTTTATTGACTAAATTGTAACATGACGACTATGTGACTTTGGCAGGACTTTTTAGCGCTTACTTTTGAGCTAGTTGGCTAAGATTTGAAACAAACGATCGGTGGGAATCCAGCTTTCAGGGGAGGCCTCTTTCAAGACTCTCGGAGGTCGTGGGGCCGAACGGCGAGCGTCAAAGCACTCGTTTTCGGTCTAATAGTAGGCCTTTATTGACTAAATTGTAACATGACGACCTATGTGACTTTGGTAAGACTTTTTAGCGCCTACTTTTGAGCTAGTGGGCTAAGATTTGAAAAAAACGATCGGTGGGAATCCAGCTTTCAGGGGAGTCCTCCCCCGAGTCTCTGGACAGCTGTGGGGCCGAACGGCGAGCGTCAAAGCACTCGGTTTCTCTCCAGTAGTAGGGCTTTATTGACTAAATTGTAACATGACGACCTATGTGATTTTGGCAGGACTTTTTAGCGCCTGCTTTTCAGCTACTGGGCTAAGATTTGAATCAAACGATCGGTGGGAATCCAGATTTCAGGGGAGGCCTCTTCCAAGCCTCTCGGAGGTCGTGGGCCCGAACGGCGAGCGTCAAAGCACTCGGTTTCGCTCCAGTAGTAGGCCTTTATTGACTAAATTGTAACATGACAACCTATGTGACTTTGGCAGGACTTTTTAGCGCTTACTTTTCACCTAGTGCGCTAAGATTTGAAACAAACGATCGGTGGGAATCCAGCTTTCAGGGGAGGCCTCCCCCGAGTCTCTGGACGGCTGTGGGGCCGAGCGGTGAGCGTTAAAGCACTCAGTTTCGCTCGAGAACCATGACGACCGATTTGACTTCGGCACGACTTTAGGTCGCTTAATTTCAGCCTAGCGGGCTAGGAATTCACACAGACAATCCTTGGGAATCCAGCTTTCAGGGGAGGCCTCTTCCAAGCCTCTCGGAGGTCGTGGGGCCGAACGGCGAGCGTCATAGCATTCGGTTTCTCTCCAGTAGTAGGCCTTTATTGACTAAATTGTAACATGACGACCTATGTGATTTTGGCAAGACTTTTTTGCGCCTACTTTTCAGCTACTGGGCTTAGATTTGAAACAAACGATCGGTGGGAATCCAGCTTTCAGGGGAGGCCTCTTCCAAGCCTCTCGGAGGTCATGGGGCCGAACGGCGAGCGTCAAAGCACTCGGTTTCGCTCCAGCAGTAGGCCTTTATTGACTAAATTGTAACAAGACGACCTATGTGACTTTGGCAGGACTTTTTAGCGCCTACTTTTCAGTTACTGGGCGAAGATTTGAAACAAACGATCGGTGGGAATCCAGCTTTATGGGGGGAGGCCTCTTCCAAGCCTCTCGGAGGTTGTGGGGCCGAACGGCGAGCGTTAAAGCACTCAGTTTCGCTCGAGTACCATGACAACCGATTTGACTTCGGCACGACTTTAGGTTGCTTAATTTCAGCCTAGCGGGCTAGGAATTCACACAGACAAGCCTTGGGAATCCAGCTTTCGAGGGAGGCCTCTTCCAAGCCTCTCGGAGCTTGTGGGGCCGAACGGCGAGTGTCGAAGCACTCGGTTTCGGTCCAGTAGGAGGCCTTTATTGACTAAATTGTAACATGACTACCTATGTGACTTTGGCAAGACTTTTTAGCGCTTACCTTTGAGCTAGTCGGCTAAGATTTGAAGCAAACGATCGGTGGGAATCCAGCTTTCAGGGGAGGCCTCCCCCGAGTCTCTGGACAGCTGTGGGGCCGAACGGCGAGCGTCAAAGCACTCGTTTTCGCTCCAGTAGTAGGCCTTTATTGACTAAATTGTAACAAGACGACCTATGTGACTTTGGCAGGACTTTTTAGCGCCTACTTTTGAGCTAGTGGGCTAAGATTTGAAACAAACGATCGGTGGGAATCCAGCTTTCAGGGGACGCCTCCCTTGAGTCTCTGGACGGCTGTGGGGCCGAGCAGCGAGCATTAAAGCACTCAGTTTCGGTCCAGTAGTAGGCCTTTATTGACTAAATTGTAACATGACAACCTATGTGACTTTGGCAGGACATTTTAGCGCTTACTTTTGAGCTCGTGCGCTAAGATTTGAAACAAACGATCGGTGGGAATCCAGCTTTCAGGGGAGGCCTCCCCCGAGTCTCTGGACGGCTGTGGGGCCGATCGGCGCGCGTTAAAGCATTCAGTTTCGGTCCAGTAGGAGGCCTTTATTGACTAAATTGTAACATGACGACTATGTGATTTTGGCAGGACTTTTTAGCGCCTACTTTTCAGTTACTGGGGGAAGATTTGAAACAAACGATCGGTGGGAATCCAGCTTTCAGGGGAGTCCTCCCCCGAGTCTCTGGACGGCTGTGGGGCCGAGCGGCGAGCGTTAAAGCACTCAGTTTCGCTCGAGTACCATGAAGACCGATTTGACTTCGGCACGACTTTAGGTCGCTTAATTTCAGCCTAGCGGGCTAGGAATTCACACAGACAATCCTTGGGAATCCAGCTTTCAGGGGAGGCCTCTTCCAAGCGTCTCGGAGGTCATGGGGCCGAACGGCGAGCGTCAAAGCACTCGGTTTCGCTCCAGTAGTAGGCCTTTATTGACTAAATTGTAACATGACAACCTATGTGACTTTGGCAGGACTTTTTAGCGCTTACTTTTGAGCTAGTTGGCTAAGATTTGAAACAAACGATCGGTGGGAATCCAGCTTTCAGGGGAGGCCTCTTTCAAGACTCTCGGAGGTCGTGGGGCCGAACGGCGAGCGTCAAAGCACTCGTTTTCGGTCTAATAGTAGGCCTTTATTGACTAAATTGTAACATGACGACCTATGTGACTTTGGTAAGACTTTTTAGCGCCTACTTTTGAGCTAGTGGGCTAAGATTTGAAAAAAACGATCGGTGGGAATCCAGCTTTCAGGGGAGGCTTCCCCCGAGTGTCTGGACGGCTGTGGGGCCGAGCGGCGAGCGTTAAAGCACTCAGTTTCGGTCCAGTAGGAGGCCTTTATTGATTAAATTGTAACAAGACGACCTATGTGATTTTGGCATGACTTTTTAGCGCCTACTTTTCAGCTACTGGGCTAAGATTTGAAAGAAACGATCGGTGGGAATCCAGCTTTCAGGGGAGGCGTCTTCCAAGCCTCTCGGAGGTCGTGGGCTCGAACGGGGAGCGTCAAAGCACTCGGTTTCGCTCCAGTAGTAGGCCTTTATTGACTAAATTGTAACATGACAACGTATGTGACTTTGGCAGGACTTTTTAGCGCTTACTTTTCACCTAGTGCGCTAAGATTTGAAACAAACGATGGGTGGGAATCCACCTTTCAGGGGAGTCCTCCCCCGAGTCTCTGGACGGCTGTGGGGCCGAGCGGCGAGCTTTAAAGCACTCAGTTTCGCTCGAGTAACATGACGACCGATTTGATTTCGGCACGACTTTAGGTCGCTTAATTTCAGCCTAGCGGGCTAGGAATTCACACAGACAATCCTTGGGAATCCAGCTTTCAGGGGAGGCCTCCCCCGAGTCTCTGGACAGCTGTGGGGCCGAACGGCGAGCGTCAAAGCACTCGGTTTCTCTCCAGTAGTAGGGCTTTATTGACTAAATTGTAACATGACGACCTATGTGACTTCGGCACGACTTTAGGTCGCTTAATTTCAGCCTAGCGGGCTAGGAATTCACACAGACAATCCTTGGGAATCCAGCTTTCAGGGGAGGCCTCTTCCAAGCCTCTCGGAGGTCGTGGGGCCGAACGGCGAGCGTCATAGCATTCGGTTTCTCTCCAGTAGTAGGCCTTTATTGACTAAATTGTAACATGACGACCTATGTGATTTTGGCAGGACTTTTTAGCGCCTACTTTTCAGCTACTGGGCTAGGATTTGAAACAAACGATCGGTGGGAATCCAGCTTTCAGGGGAGGCTTCTTCCAAGCCTCTCGGAGGTTGTGGGGCCGAACGGCGAGCGTTAAAGCACTCGGTTTCGCTCCAGTAGTAGGCCTTTATTGACTAAATTGTAACATGACGACCTATGTGACTTTGGCAAGACTTTTTAGCGCTCACTTTTGAGCTAGTGGGGTAAGATTTGAAACAAACGATCGGTGGGAATACAGCTTTCAGGGGAGGCCTCCCCCGAGTCTCTGGACAGCTGTGGGGCCGAACGGCGAGCGTCAAAGCACTTGGTTTCTCTCCAGTAGTAGGCCTTTATTGACTAAATTGTAACATGACGACCTATGTGATTTAGGCAGGACTTTATAGCGCCTACTTTTCAGCTACTGGGCTAAGATTTGAAACAAACGATCGGTGGGAATCCAGCTTTCAGGGGAGGCCTCTTCCAAGCCTCTCGGAGTTCGTGGGCTCGAACGGCGAGCGTCAAAGCACTCGGTTTCGCTCCAGTAGTCGGTCTTTATTGACTAAATTGTAACATGACAACCTATGTGACTTTGGCAGGACTTTTTATCGCTTACTTTTGACCTAGTGAGCTAAGATTTCAAACAAACGATCGGTGTGAATCCAGCTTTCAGGGGAGTCCTACCCCGAGTCTCTGGACGGCTGTGGGGCCGAGCGGCGAGCGTTAAAGCACTCAGTTTCGCTCGAGTACCATGACGACCGATTTGACTTCGGCACGGCTTTAGGTCGCTTAATTTCAGCCTAGCAGGCTAGGAATTCACACAGACAATCCTTGGAAATCCAGCTTTCAGGGGAGGCCACTTCCAAGCCTCGCAGAGGTCGTGGGGCCGAACGGCGAGCGTCATAGCATTCGGTTTCTCGACAGTAGTAGGCCTTTATTGACTAAATTGTAACATGACGACCTATGTGACTTTGGCAGGACTTTTTAGCGCCTACTTTTCAGCTACTGGGCTAAGATTTGAAACAAACGATCGGTGGGAATCCAGCTTTCAGGGGAGGCCTCCCCCGAGTCTCTGGACGGCTGTGGGGGCAAACGGCGAGCGTCAAAGCACTCTGTTTCTCTCCAGTAGTTGGCCTTTATTGAGTAAATTGTAACAACGACCTATGTGATTTTTGGCAGGACTTTTTAGCGCCTACTTTTCAGCTACTGGGCTAAGATTTGAAATAAACGATCGGTGGGAATCCAGCTTTCAGGGGAGGCCTCTTTCAAGCCTCTCAGAGGTCATGGGGCCGAGCGGCGAGCGTCAAAGCACTCGGTTTCGCTCCAGTAGTAGGCCTTTATTGACTAAATTGTAACATGACGACCTATGTGATTTTGGCAGGACTTTTTAGCGCCTACTTTTCAGCTACTGGGCTAAGATTTGAAACAAACGATCGGTGGGAATTCAGCTTTCAGGTGAGTCCTCCCCCGAGTCTCTGGACGGCTGTGGGGCCGAGCGGCGAGCGTCAAAGCACTCGGTTTCTCTCCAGTCATAGGCCTTTATTGACTAAATTGTACCATGACGACCTTTGTGATTTTGGCAGGACTTTTTAGCGCCTACTTTTCAGCTACTGGGCGAAGATTTGAAACAAACGATCGGTGGGAATCCAGCTTTCAGGGGAGGCCTCTTCCAAGCCTCTCGGAGGTCGTGGGGCATAACGGCGAGCGTCAAAGCACTCGTTTTCGGTCCAGTAGTAGGCCTTTATTGACTAAATTGTAACATGACAACCTATGTGACTTTGGCAGGACTTTTTAGCGCTTACTTTTCACCGAGTGCGCTAAGATTTGAAACAAACGATGGGTGGGAATCCAGCTTTCAGGGGAGTCCTCCCCCGAGTCTCTGGACGGCTGTGTGGCCGAGCGGCGACCGTTAAAGCACTCAGTTTCGCTCGAGTACCATGACGACCAACTTGACTTCGGCACGACTTTAGGTCGCTTAATTTCAGCCTAGCGGGCTAGGAAATCACACAGACAAGCCTTGGGAATCCAGCTTTCAAGGGAGGCCTCTTCCAAGCCTCTCGGAGCTCGTGGGGCCGAACGGCGAGCGTGGAAGCTCTCGGTTTCGCTCCAGTAGTAACCCTTTATTGACTAAATTGTAACATCACAACCTATGTGACTTTGGCAGGACTTTTTAGCGCCTACTTTTCAGCTACTGGGCTAAGATTTGAAACAAACGATCGGTGAGAATCCAGCTTTCAGGGGAGGCCTCTTCCAAGCCTCTCGGAGGTCATGGGGCCGAACGGCGAGCGTCAAAGCACTCGGTTTCGCTCCAGCAGTAGGCCTTTATTGACTAAATTGTAACATGACAACCTATGTGACTTTGGCAGGACTTTTTAGCGCTTACTTTTGAGCTAGTTGGCTAAGATTTGAAACAAACGATCGGTGGGATTCCAGATTTCAGGGGAGTTCTCCCCCGAGTCTCTGGATTGCTGTGGGGCCGAACGGCGAGCGTCAAAGCACTCGGTTTCGCTCCAGCAGTAGGCCTTTATTGACTAAATTGTAACATGACAACCTATGTGACTTTGGCAGGACTTTTTAGCGCTTACTTTTGAGCTAGTTGGCTAAGATTTGAAACAAACGATCGGTGGGATTCCAGATTTCAGGGGAGTTCTCCCCCGAGTCTCTGGATTGCTGTGGGGCCGAACGGCGAGCGTCAAAGCACTCGGTTTCTCTCCAGTCGTAGGCTTTTAATGACTAAATTGTAACATGACGACCTATGTGATTTTGGCAGGACTTTTTAGTGCTTACGTTTGAGCTAGTGGGCTAAGATTTAAAACAAACGATCGGTGGGAATCCAGCTTTCAGGGGAGGCCTACCCCGAGTCTCTGGACTGCTGTGCGGCCGAGCGGCGACCGTTAAAGCACTCAGTTTCGCTCGAGTACCATGACGACCGATTTGACTTCGGCACGACTTTAGGTCGCTTAATTTCAGCTTAGCGGGCTAGGAATTCACACAGACAAGCCTTGGGAATCCAGCTTTCAAGGGAGGCCTCTTCCAAGCCTCTCGGAGCTTGTGGGGCCGAACGGCGAGCGTCGAAGCACTCGGTTTCGCTCCAGTCGTAGGCCTTTAATGACTAAATTGTAACATGACGACCTATGTGACTTTGGCAAGACGTTTTAGGGCTTACTTTTGAGCTAGTGGGCTAAGATTTGAAAGAAACGATCGGTGGGAGTCCAGCTTTCAGGTGAGTCCTCCCCCGAGTCTCTGGACGGCTGTGGGGCCGAGCGGCGAGCGTCAAAGCACTCGGTTTCTCTCCAGTCATAGGCCTTTATTGACTAAATTGTACCATGACGACCTTTGTGATTTTGGCAGGACTTTTTAGCGCCTACTTTTCAGCTACTGGGCGAAGATTTGAAACAAACGATCGGTGGGAATCCAGCTTTCAGGGGAGGCCTCTTCCAAGCCTCTCGGAGGTCGTGGGGCATAACGGCGAGCGTCAAAGCACTCGTTTTCGGTCCAGTAGTAGGCCTTTATTGACTAAATTGTAACATGACAACCTATGTGACTTTGGCAGGACTTTTTAGCGCTTACTTTTCACCGAGTGCGCTAAGATTTGAAACAAACGATGGGTGGGAATCCAGCTTTCAGGGGAGTCCTCCCCCGAGTCTCTGGACGGCTGTGTGGCCGAGCGGCGACCGTTAAAGCACTCAGTTTCGCTCGAGTACCATGACGACCAACTTGACTTCGGCACGACTTTAGGTCGCTTAATTTCAGCCTAGCGGGCTAGGAAATCACACAGACAAGCCTTGGGAATCCAGCTTTCAAGGGAGGCCTCTTCCAAGCCTCTCGGAGCTCGTGGGGCCGAACGGCGAGCGTGGAAGCTCTCGGTTTCGCTCCAGTAGTAACCCTTTATTGACTAAATTGTAACATCACAACCTATGTGACTTTGGCAGGACTTTTTAGCGCCTACTTTTCAGCTACTGGGCTAAGATTTGAAACAAACGATCGGTGGGAATGCACCTTTCAGGGGAGGCCTCCCCCGAGTCTCTGGACGGCTGTGGGGCCGAACGGCGACCGTCAAAGCCCTCGCTTTCTCTCCAGTAGTAGGCCTTTGTTGAGTAAATTGTAACATGACGACCTATGTGATTTTGGCAGGACTTTTTAGCGCCTACTTTACAGCTACTGGGCTAAGATTTAAAACAAACGATCGGTGAGAATCCAGCTTTCAGGGGAGGCCTCTTCCAAGCCTCTCGGAGGTCATGGGGCCGAACGGCGAGCGTCAAAGCACTCGGTTTCGCTCCAGCAGTAGGCCTTTATTGACTAAATTGTAACATGACAACCTATGTGACTTTGGCAGGACTTTTTAGCGCTTACTTTTGAGCTAGTTGGCTAAGATTTGAAACAAACGATCGGTGGGATTCCAGATTTCAGGGGAGTTCTCCCCCGAGTCTCTGGATTGCTGTGGGGCCGAACGGCGAGCGTCAAAGCACTCGGTTTCTCTCCAGTCGTAGGCTTTTAATGACTAAATTGTAACATGACGACCTATGTGATTTTGGCAGGACTTTTTAGTGCTTACGTTTGAGCTAGTGGGCTAAGATTTAAAACAAACGATCGGTGGGAATCCAGCTTTCAGGGGAGGCCTACCCCGAGTCTCTGGACTGCTGTGCGGCCGAGCGGCGACCGTTAAAGCACTCAGTTTCGCTCGAGTACCATGACGACCGATTTGACTTCGGCACGACTTTAGGTCGCTTAATTTCAGCTTAGCGGGCTAGGAATTCACACAGACAAGCCTTGGGAATCCAGCTTTCAAGGGAGGCCTCTTCCAAGCCTCTCGGAGCTTGTGGGGCCGAACGGCGAGCGTCGAAGCACTCGGTTTCGCTCCAGTCGTAGGCCTTTAATGACTAAATTGTAACATGACGACCTATGTGACTTTGGCAAGACGTTTTAGGGCTTACTTTTGAGCTAGTGGGCTAAGATTTGAAAGAAACGATCGGTGGGAGTCCAGCTTTCAGGGGAGGCCTCCCCCGAGTCTCTGGACAGCTGTGGGGCCGAACGGCGAGCGTCAAAGCACTCGTTTTCGCTCCAGTAGTAGGCCTTTATTGACTAAATTGTAACATGACGACCTATGTGACTTTGGCATGACTTTTTTGCGCCTACTTTTGAGCTAGTGGGCTAAGATTTGAAACAAATGATCGGTGGGAATCCAGCTTTCAGGGGACGCCTCCCCCGAGTCTCTGGACGGCTGTGGGGCAGAGTGGCGAGCGTTAAAGCACTCAGTTTCGGTCCAGTAGTAGGCCTTTATTGACTAAATTGTAACATGACGACCTATGTGATTTTGGCAGGACTTTTTAGCGCCTACTTTTCAGTTACTGGGCGAAGATTTGAAACAAACGATCGGTGGGAATCCAGCTTTATGGGGGGAGGCCTCTTCCAAGACTCTCGGAGGTCGTGGGGCCGAACGGCGAGCGTTATAGCACTCGGTTTCTCTCCAGTAGTAGGCCTTTATTGACTAAATTGTAACATGACGACCTATGTGACTTTGGCAAGACTTTTTAGCGCCTACGTTTGACCTAGTGGGCTAAGATTTGAAACAAACGATCGGTGGGAATCCAGCTTTCAGGGGAGGCCTCCCCCGAGTCTCTGGACGCCTGTGGGGCCGAGCGGCGACCGTTAAAGCACTCAGTTTCGCTCGAGTACCATGACGACCGATTTGACTTCGGCACGACTTTAGGTCGCTTAATTTCAGCCTAGCGGGCTAGGAATTCACACAGACAATCCTTGGGAATCCAGCTTTCAGGGGATGCCACTTCCATGCCTCTCAGAGGTCGTGGGGCCTAACGGCGAGCGTCAAAGCACTCGGTTTCGGTCCAGTAGGAAGCGTTTATTGACTAAATTGTAACATGACGACCTATGTGATTTTGGCAGGACTTTTTAGCGCCTACTTTTCAGCTACTGGGCGAAGATTTGAAACAAACGATCGGTGGGAATCCAGCTTTCAGGGGAGGCCTCCCCCGAGTCTCTGGACGCCTGTGGGGCCGAGCGGCGACCGTTAAAGCACTCAGTTTCGCTCGAGTACCATGACGACCAACTTGACTTCGGCACGACTTTAGGTCGCTTAATTTCAGCCTAGCGGGCTAGGAAATCACACAGACAAGCCTTGGGAATCCAGCTTTCAAGGGAGGCCTCTTCCAAGCCTCTCGGAGCTCGTGGGGCCGAACGGCGAGCGTGGAAGCTCTCGGTTTCGCTCCAGTAGTAACCCTTTATTGACTAAATTGTAACATCACAACCTATGTGACTTTGGCAGGACTTTTTAGCGCCTACTTTTCAGCTACTGGGCTAAGATTTGAAACAAACGATCGGTGGGAATGCACCTTTCAGGGGAGGCCTCCCCCGAGTCTCTGGACGGCTGTGGGGCCGAACGGCGACCGTCAAAGCACTCGCTTTCTCTCCAGTAGTAGGCCTTTGTTGAGTAAATTGTAACATGACGACCTATGTGATTTTGGCAGGACTTTTTAGCGCCTACTTTACAGCTACTGGGCTAAGATTTAAAACAAACGATCGGTGAGAATCCAGCTTTCAGGGGAGGCCTCTTCCAAGCCTCTCGGAGGTCATGGGGCCGAACGGCGAGCGTCAAAGCACTCGGTTTCGCTCCAGCAGTAGGCCTTTATTGACTAAATTGTAACATGACAACCTATGTGACTTTGGCAGGACTTTTTAGCGCTTACTTTTGAGCTAGTTGGCTAAGATTTGAAACAAACGATCGGTGGGATTCCAGATTTCAGGGGAGTTCTCCCCCGAGTCTCTGGATTGCTGTGGGGCCGAACGGCGAGCGTCAAAGCACTCGGTTTCTCTCCAGTCGTAGGCTTTTAATGACTAAATTGTAACATGACGACCTATGTGATTTTGGCAGGACTTTTTAGTGCTTACGTTTGAGCTAGTGGGCTAAGATTTAAAACAAACGATCGGTGGGAATCCAGCTTTCAGGGGAGGCCTACCCCGAGTCTCTGGACTGCTGTGCGGCCGAGCGGCGACCGTTAAAGCACTCAGTTTCGCTCGAGTACCATGACGACCGATTTGACTTCGGCACGACTTTAGGTCGCTTAATTTCAGCTTAGCGGGCTAGGAATTCACACAGACAAGCCTTGGGAATCCAGCTTTCAAGGGAGGCCTCTTCCAAGCCTCTCGGAGCTTGTGGGGCCGAACGGCGAGCGTCGAAGCACTCGGTTTCGCTCCAGTCGTAGGCCTTGAATGACTAAATTGTAACATGACGACCTATGTGACTTTGGCAAGACGTTTTAGGGCTTACTTTTGAGCTAGTGGGCTAAGATTTGAAAGAAACGATCGGTGGGAGTCCAGCTTTCAGGGGAGGCCTCCCCCGAGTCTCTGGACAGCTGTGGGGCCGAACGGCGAGCGTCAAAGCACTCGTTTTCGCTCCAGTAGTAGGCCTTTATTGACTAAATTGTAACATGACGACCTATGTGACTTTGGCATGACTTTTTTGCGCCTACTTTTGAGCTAGTGGGCTAAGATTTGAAACAAATGATCGGTGGGAATCCAGCTTTCAGGGGACGCCTCCCCCGAGTCTCTGGACGGCTGTGGGGCAGAGTGGCGAGCGTTAAAGCACTCAGTTTCGGTCCAGTAGTAGGCCTTTATTGACTAAATTGTAACATGACGACCTATGTGATTTTGGCAGGACTTTTTAGCGCCTACTTTTCAGTTACTGGGCGAAGATTTGAAACAAACGATCGGTGGGAATCCAGCTTTATGGGGGGAGGCCTCTTCCAAGACTCTCGGAGGTCGTGGGGCCGAACGGCGAGCGTTATAGCACTCGGTTTCTCTCCAGTAGTAGGCCTTTATTGACTAAATTGTAACATGACGACCTATGTGACTTTGGCAAGACTTTTTAGCGCCTACGTTTGACCTAGTGGGCTAAGATTTGAAACAAACGATCGGTGGGAATCCAGCTTTCAGGGGAGGCCTCCCCCGAGTCTCTGGACGCCTGTGGGGCCGAGCGGCGACCGTTAAAGCACTCAGTTTCGCTCGAGTACCATGACGACCGATTTGACTTCGGCACGACTTTAGGTCGCTTAATTTCAGCCTAGCGGGCTAGGAATTCACACAGACAATCCTTGGGAATCCAGCTTTCAGGGGATGCCACTTCCATGCCTCTCAGAGGTCGTGGGGCCTAACGGCGAGCGTCAAAGCACTCGGTTTCGGTCCAGTAGGAAGCGTTTATTGACTAAATTGTAACATGACGACCTATGTGATTTTGGCAGGACTTTTTAGCGCCTACTTTTCAGCTACTGGGCGAAGATTTGAAACAAACGATCGGTGGGAATCCAGCTTTCAGGGGAGGCCTCCCCCGAGTCTCTGGACGCCTGTGGGGCCGAGCGGCGACCGTTAAAGCACTCAGTTTCGCTCGAGTACCATGACGACCGATTTGACTTCGGCACGACTTTAGGTCGCTTAATTTCAGCCTAGCGGGCTAGGAATTCACACAGACAATCCTTGGGAATCCAGCTTTCAGGGGATGCCACTTCCATGCCTCTCAGAGGTCGTGGGGCCTAACGGCGAGCGTCAAAGCACTCGGTTTCGGTCCAGTAGGAAGCGTTTATTGACTAAATTGTAACATGACGACCTATGTGACTTTGGCAAGACTTTTTAGCGCCTACGTTTGACCTAGTGGGCTAAGATTTGAAACAAACGATCGGTGGGAATCCAGCTTTCAGGGGAGGCCTCCCCCGAGTCTCTGGACGCCTGTGGGGCCGAGCGGCGACCGTTAAAGCACTCAGTTTCGCTCGAGTACCATGACGACCGATTTGACTTCGGCACGACTTTAGGTCGCTTAATTTCAGCCTAGCGGGCTAGGAATTCACACAGACAATCCTTGGGAATCCAGCTTTCAGGGGATGCCACTTCCATGCCTCTCAGAGGTCGTGGGGCCTAACGGCGAGCGTCAAAGCACTCGGTTTCGGTCCAGTAGGAAGCGTTTATTGACTAAATTGTAACATGACGACCTATGTGATTTTGGCAGGACTTTTTAGCGCCTACTTTTCAGCTACTGGGCGAAGATTTGAAACAAACGATCGGTGGGAATCCAGCTTTCAGGGGAGGCCTCTTCCAAGCCTCTCGGAGGTCGTGGGGCATAACGGCGAGCGTCAAAGCACTCGTTTTCGGTCCAGTAATAGGCCTTTATTGACTAAAGTGTACCATGACGACCTATGTGATTTTGGCAGGACATTTTAGCGCTTACTTTTGAGTTAGTGGGCTAAGATTTGAAACACATTATCGGTGGGAATCCAGCTTTCAGGGGAGTCCTCCCCCGAGTCTCTGGACGGCTGTGGGGCCGAGCGGCGAGCATTAAAGCACTCAGTTTCGGTCCAGTAGGAGGCCTTTATTGACTAAATTGTAACATGACGATCTATGTGATTTTGGCAGGACATTTTAGCGCCTACTTTTCAGCTACTGGGCTAAGATTTGAAAGAAACGATCGGTGGGAATCCAGCTTTCAGGGGAGGCCTCTTCCAAGCCTCTCGGAGGTCGTGGGCCCGAACGGCGAGCGTCAAAGCACTCGGTTTCGCTCCAGTAGTAGGCCTTTATTGACTAAATTGTAACATGACAACCTATGTGAATTTGGCAGGACTTTTTAGCGCTTACTTTTTACCTAGTGCGCTAAGATTTGAAACAAACGATCTGTTGGAATCCAGCTTTCAGGGGAGATCTCCCCCGAGTCTCTGGACGGCTGTGGGGCCGAGCGGCGAGCTTTAAAGCACTCAGTTTCGCTCGAGTACCATGACGACCGATTTGAGTTCGGCACGACTTTAGGTCGCTTAATTTCAGCCTAGCGGGCTAGGAATTCACACAGACAATCCTTGGGAATCCAGCTTTCAGGGGAGGCCACTTCCAAGCCTCTCAGAGGTCGTGGGGCCTAACGGTGAGCGTCAAAGCACTCGGTTTCGGTCCAGTAGGAGGCCTTTATTGACTAAATTGTAACATGATGACCTATGTGATTTTGGCAGGACTTTTTAGCGCCTACTTTTCAGCTACTGGGCGAAGATTTGAAACAAACGATCGGTGGGAATCCAGCTTTCAGGGGAGGCCTCTTCCAAGCCTCTCGGAGGTCGTGGGGCATAACGGCGAGCGTCAAAGCACTCGTTTTCGGTCCAGTAGTAGGCCTTTATTGACTAAATTGTAACATGACAACCTATGTGACTTTGGCAGGACTTTTTAGCGCTTACTTTTCACCGAGTGCGCTAAGATTTAAAACAAACGATGCGTGGGAATCCAGCTTTCAGGGGAGTCCTCCCCCGAGTCTCTGGACGGCTGTGTGGCCGAGCGGCGACCGTTAAAGCACTCAGTTTCGGTCGAGTACCATGACGACCAATTTGACTTCGGCACGACTTTAGGTCGCTTAATTTCAGCCTAGCGGGCTAGGAATTCACACAGACAAGCCTTGGGAATCCAGCTTTCAAGGGAGGCCTCTTCCAAGCCTCTCGGAGCTCGTGGGGCCGAACGGCGAGCGTCGAAGCACTCGGTTTCGCTCCAGTAGTAACCCTTTATTGACTAAATTGTAACATCACAACCTATGTGACTTTGGCAGACTTTTTTGCGCCTACTTTTCAACTACTGGGCTAAGATTTGAAACAAATGATCGGTGGGAATGCAGCTTTCAGTGGAGGCCTCCCCCGAGTCTCTGGACGGCTGTGGAGCCGAACGGCGACCGTCAAAGCACTCGCTTTCTCTCCAGTAGTAGGCCTTTATTGAGTAAATTGTAACATGACAACCTATGTGATTTTGGCAGGACTTTTTAGCGCCTACTTTACAGCTACTGGGCTAAGATTTAAAACAAACGATCGGTGGGAATCCAGCTTTCAGGGGAGGCCTCTTCCAAGCCTCTCGGAGGTCATGGGGCCGAACGGCGAGCGTCAAAGCACTCGGTTTCGCTCCAGCAGTAGGCCTTTATTGACTAAATTGTAACATGACGACCTATGTGATTTTGCCAGGACTTTTTAGCGCCTACTTTTCAGTTACTGGGCGAAGATTTGAAAAAAACGATCGGTGGGAATCCAGCTTTCTGGGGAGGCTTCTTCCAAGCCTCTCGGAGGTTGTGGGGCCGAACGGCGAGCGTTAAAGCACTCAGTTTCGCTCGAGTACCATGACAACCGATTTGACTTCGGCACGACTTTAGGTTGCTTAATTTCAGCCTAGCGGGCTAGGAATTCACACAGACAAGCCTTGGGAATCCAGCTTTCGAGGGAGGCCTCTTCCAAGCCTCTCGGAGCTTGTGGGGCCGAACGGCGAGTGTCGAAGCACTCGGTTTCGCTCCAGTCGTAGGCCTTTAATGACTAAATTGTAACATGACGACCTATGTGACTTTGGCAAGACCTTTTAGCGCTTACCTTTGAGCTAGTCGGCTAAGATTTGAAGCAAACGATCGGTGGGAATCCAGCTTTCAGGGGAGGCCTCCCCCGAGTCTCTGGACAGCTGTGGGGCCGAACGGCGAGCGTCAAAGCACTCGTTTTCGCTCCAGTAGTGGGCCTTTATTGACTAAATTGTAACAAGACGACCTATGTGACTTTGGCAGGACTTTTTAGCGCCTACTTTTGAGCTAGTGGGCTAAGATTTGAAACAAACGATCGGTGGGAATCCAGCTTTCAGGGGACGCCTCCCTTGAGTCTCTGGACGGCTGTGGGGCCGAGCAGCGAGCATTAAAGCACTCAGTTTCGGTCCAGTAGGAGGCCTTTATTGACTAAATTGTAACATGACGACCTATGTGATTTTGGCAGGACTTTTTAGCGCCTACTTTTCAGCTACTGGGCTAGGATTTGAAACAAACGATCGGTGGGAATCCAGCTTTCAGGGGAGGCTTCTTCCAAGCCTCTCGGAGGTTGTGGGGCCGAACGGCGAGCGTTAAAGCACTCGGTTTCGCTCCAGTAGTAGGCCTTTATTGACTAAATTGTAACATGACGACCTATGTGACTTTGGCAAGACTTTTTAGCGCCTACTTTTGAGCTAGTGGGCTAAGATTTGAAACAAATGATCGGTGGGAATCCAGCTTTCAGGGGAGGCCTCCCCCGAGTCTCTGGACAGCTGTGGGGCCGAACGGCGAGCGTCAAAGCACTCGTTTTCGCTCCAGTAGTAGGCCTTTATTGACTAAATTGTAACATGACGACCTATGTGACTTTGGCAAGACTTTTTAGCGCCTACTTTTGAGCTAGTGGGCTAAGATTTGAAAAAAATTATCGGTGGGAATCCAGCTTTCAGGGGAGTCCTCCCCCGAGTCTCTGGACGACTGTGGGGCCGAGCGGCGAGCGTTAAAGCACTCAGTTTCGCTCGAGTACCATGACGACCGATTTGACTTCGGCACGACTTTAGGTCGCTTAATTTCAGCCTAGCGGGCTAGGAATTCACACAGACAATCCTTCGGAATCCAGCTTTCAGATGAGGTCTCTTCCAAGTCTCTCGGAGGTCATGGGGCCGAACGGCGAGCGTTAAAGCACTCAGTTTCGGTCCAGTAGGAGGCCTTTGTTGACTAAATTGTAACATGAGGACCTCTGGGAATTTGGCGCGACTTTTAGGGTTCTTAATTTCGAACTCGTGGGGAGTGCATGTGATGACCTGCAAAGTGCACTTTATTCATCTTATAAAACCATTAAAGTAAGACAAGAACACACGGGATGTATCTTATCTTTTCATATTTCAGTCTGGTTGGCCTTCTATCAAAAATAATTGATAATAGAACATACTAAAATACTCAAATTTCTTGGTGTTTTAATCTCACAGCAAAAATACAATTTACTGGATTTAGTTTGTTGTTTTAATAGGTTTATATTATCTCATGTCCTCGACGGAGGAGCAGATGTTAGGTCACGTTTCCTTAAAGCTGACATGATCGTTTTTTGAAAGACGCTATTGTTAAAAAAAATGGATATTTAAGAGTTTACTTCTGAGTTCAGTTGAACTCTGTTGTTAACCAAAACAGGAGCACCTCCCGTCTACCACGTCAAGAGCCTCTCAGATGAATTAAGTCCACCAGTTGGGCAAATTAATGCCTCCCTCAAATTGACTCACATGACGGTGATTCAGCCTCCAGGAGAACTCTGTTGCGAACCGAAACAGCAGCATCTACCTTGCCGTGTAAACAGTCTCTTGGATTCATGAAATTGTTGACTTGGCTCACGCTTCCCTCCAATAGACACCCCACGACCACCGTAACACTATTTTTCAGATCGCAGATGTCGCAAACCAAACCAGCAGCACCTATGGAAGAGTTTCTCAGATTAATTAATAGTGCAGAGTCTATCATCATCAGTCTTATTTTGCTTCAAACTCCACTTTTACTTGCCACACAAGGCAATACTCTTCCTCCCTCTCCCATCTGCAGTTGAGTAAATGATGACGTTTTAGCCCCTCCCCCTTACAAAAAAAAAAAAGGTGCACGTGAACTTTGTTGGAGTGCAAAAGTCAAGAGGAAATCTTCTCCGGTTTTGGGGGGCGGTCCTTGCAGGAAACAACTTCCCTCCTCCTCCTTGCACACTCCTCCACATCTGCCCCCTCCTTCCTCACTCTCGTCTTCCTCCTCTTCCTCGCGCGAGCAAATTGCAGAGTGCCGCTCAGCCTCGACCGCGCGGCTGCCGCTTGACGCCGGGGGTCCCTGCAGAGAAGCGCCCGCCCGCCTCCATGTGCGTGTCCGCTGCGTGCTGAGATCGCGGCGAGCTGCATTGTGCGGCTTGGTGGTGGAGCTCCGGAGACGGAGGAGTCGAAAGTGCGATTTTGAAGTGTTTGACAGCGCCGAGGGTTTCGTGTGGCGTTCAGGTACCCAATTAGTTGTGTTTTTGTGTTTGTTCGTTTGTTTTGTCATTTGTATGGATTCAACATTTTAAGCCAGAAATCATGAGTTTATAGTTGTTTGGTGGAATGATACGTTCAAGTAAGATTTGTAATATATGGAATTGATTTATATGGACCGTAATACTAGTTTTTCCCCATTTATCAACTTTCTCAGCTTCTTAAAAGCTGCGTATGGAACTATTTCCGACAGAAATCATGCTGTATTTGCAGATTCTAAGGCATAAATCCTGACTTTATAGTTGTATCTTGGAATGATATGTTTAAGTAACCAATTAGATTCAAGATGCACCTGAATTAGGTGAAAAATAACTTTTTTTCGGGAAGATTTGTGGAATCTCACTGCATTATTTAGATGCATTAAAAGACTAGTTTTTCCCATTTATCAAGTTTCCCCATAAGAATTCAGCTTCTTAAAACTGTATATATAACAATTTTCTACAGAAAACATGCTCTATTTTCATATTTTAAGGCAGAAATTCCATGTATATTCCTTTATACTGAAAAAAATTGCATCTTTTGTGTCGTTTACTGCAGGAATCCTGCTGCGCTTTATACATTACTAGAGCATAGTTGTGTGCAGCAATCCCGAGTTTTAATAATGAAGCTACAGTTGAAAGTAACATTGCAATTGTATGATGCGTTCAAGTACCTCATTTGTGTTCAAGCTGAGCCTGGAGCAGGAGAAAAGACATATTCCAGTTGTTTACAACTTAAATCTTGTTGCGGTTTAACTTTTTAAGTCAGTGATTCTCAAATTTTTTCACAAAGTTGTACCTCAAAAAACAAACAAACACTTAACTCTCCAAGCTCCACCATAATCACCAACATTAAAACACGGAGGCATCCAAACATTTGATTTTTTTTCATGCAGAGTTTGAACATTAACACTGTGCTTTAAAATAGAGGGAAAAATGACTTAAGTAATTTCATTAAAATGTATTGCACGTACAAGTTAAATAAAAATTTCACCTAAATTAATGTTTAAAAGCAAATATTTCTGAATGGTTAAAGGCAAAAATATTGTACCTAAAAGGGAAATACAACCGAACTGTACTTATGTACTGTACTGGATGAAGAAAAAGAAAAGTTGAAGCCCATGTAACATTTATGCACAATGTGAACAATGAATTCAGTGATCTGTTTGGGTACCACTAGAGGGAGCCAGCATACCACAAGTGGTACTGATACCACACTTTGAGAGTCAGTGTGTCAAGGCAGAGTTGTGTGCAGAAATGCTGCACTCACATTTTTTTTAAGGGTATAAATATGATGCGTTCAAGAACACAATTAGGTGTCTTGCATCTGACCTAAGAAATGATTTCTTTGACTCCAATCAAGTATTAACTAAGATTTTGCAATTTTTTTTTTTGCACAATGTGCAATTAAAAGACATAACTCCCACCTGCAGTGTATTCATTTGCATTTTTTTACATGATACATTGTGACTCTGAACCTACATAAATGTATGACTGCCTCATGTTATTACAAATACACAAAAAATTGATAGATAGCTACTTTTGAATTCAGAAGTGACATAAAAGTTTGTTTGTTTTTCAACTTTCGGCCTTTATTGACTAAATTGTAACATGACGACCTATGTGATTTTGGCAGGACTTTTTAGCGCTTACTTTTGAGCTAGTGGGCTAAGATTTGAAACAAACGATCGGTGGGAATCCAGCTTTCAGGGGAGGCCTCTTCCAAGCCTCTCGGAGGTCGTGGGGCCGAACGGCGAGCGTCAAAGCACTCGGTTTCTCTCCAGTAGTTGGCCTTTGTTGACTAAATTGTAACATGACGACCTATGTGATTTTGGCAGGACTTTTTAGCGCCTACTTTTCAGCTATTGGGCGAAGATTTAAAACAAACGATCGGTGGGAATCCAGCTTTCAGGGGAGGCGTCTTACAAGCCTCTCGGAGGTCGTGGGGCCGAACAGCGAGCGTCAAAGCACTCGTTTTCGCTACAGTAGTAGGCCTTTATTGACTAAATTGTAACATGACGACCTATGTGATTTTGGCAGGACTTTTTTGCGCCCACTTTTCAGCTACTGGGCTAAGATTTGAAACAAACGATCGGTGGGAATCCAGCTTTCAGGGGAGTCCTCCCCCGAGTCTCTGGACGGCTGTGGGGCCGAGCGGCGCGCGTTAAAGCACTCGGTTTTGGTCCAGTAGTAGGCCTTTATTGACTAAATTGTAACATGACGACCTATGCGACTTTGGCAGGACTTTTTAGCGCCTACTTTTCAGCTACTGGGCTAAGATTTGAAACAAACGATCGATCATAAATCCTGACTTTATAGTTGTATCTTGGAATGATATGTTTAAGTAACCAATTAGATTCAAGATGCACCTGAATTAGGTGAAAAAGAAAGTTTCACCTAAATTAATGTTTAAAAGCAAATATTTCTGAATGGTTAAAGGCAAAAATATTGTACCGAAAAGGGAAACTACAACCGAACTATACTTATGTACTGTACTGGATGAAGAAAAAGAAAAGTTGAAGCCCATGTAACATTTATGCACAATGTGAACAATGAATTCAGTGATCTGTTTGGGTACCACTAGAGGGAGCCAGCATACCACAAGTGGTACTCATACCACACTATGAGAGTCAGTGTTTCAAGGCAGAGTTGTGAGCAGAAATGCTGCACTCACATTTTTTTTAAGGGTATAAATATGATGCGTTCAAGAACACAATTAGTTGTCTTGCATCTGAACTAAGAAATGATTTCTTTGACTCCAATCAAGTATTAACTAAGATTTTGCAATTTCTTTTTTGCACAATGTGCAATTAAAAGACATAACTCCCACATGCAGTGTATTCATTTGCATGTATTTACATGATACATTGTGACTCTGAACCTACATAAATGTATGACTGCCTCATGTTATTACAAATACACAAAAAATTGATAGATAGCTACTTTTGAATTCAGAAGTGACATAAAAGTTTGTTTGTTTTTCAAACTTTCGGCCTTTATTGACTCAATTGTAACATGACGACCTATGTGACTTTGGCAGGACTTTTTAGCGCCTACTTTTCAGCTACTGGGCTAAGATTTGAAACAAACGATCGGTGGGAATCCAGCTTTCAGGGGAGGCCTCTTCCGAGCCTCTCGGAGGTCGTGGGGCCGAACGGCGAGCGTTAAAGCACTCGGTTTCGCTCCAGTAGTAGGCCTTTATTGACTAAATTGTAACATGACATGACAACCTATGTTGTCACGTTTGTTTCAAATCTTAGCCCATATATTTTAGCACCTACTTTTGAGTTAGTGGGCTAAGATTTGAAACAAAGGATCGGTGGGAATCCAGCTTTCAGGGGAGTCCTCCCCCGAGTCTCTGGACGGCTGTGGGGCCGAGCGGCGAGCGTTACAGCACTCAGTTTCGGTCCAGTAGGAGGCCTTTTTTGACTAAATTGTAACATGACGACCTATGTGATTTTGGCAGGGCTTTTTAGCGCCTACTTTTCAGCTACTGGGCTAAGATTTGAAACAAACGATCGGTGGGAATCCAGCTTTCAGGGGAGGCCTCTTCCAAGCCACTCGGAGGTCGTGGGGCCGAACGGCGAGCGTCAAAGCACTCGGTTTTGCTCCAGTAGTAGGCCTTTATTGACTAAATTGTAACATGACAACCTATGTGACTTTGGCAGGACATTTTAGCGCTTACTTTTGAGCTAGTGCGCTAAGATTTGAAACAAACGATCGGTGGGAATCCAGCTTTCAGGGGAGGCCTCCCCCGAGTCTCTGGACGGCTTTGGGGGCGAACGGCGAGCGTCAAAGCACTCGGTTCGCTCCAGTAGTAGGCCTTTATTGACTAAATTGTAACATGACAACCTATGTGACTTTGGCAGGACATTTTAGCGCTTACTTTTGAGCTAGTGGGCTAAGATTTGAAACAAACAGTCGGTGGGAATCCAGCTTTCAGGGGAGGCCACTTCCAAGCCTCGCAGAGGTCGTGGGGCCGAACGGCGAGCGTCATAGCATTCGGTTTCTCGACAGTAGTAGGCTTTTATTGACTAAATTGTAACATGACGACCAATGTGACTTTGGTAAGACATTATAGCGCCTACTTTTGAGCTAGTGGGCTAAGATTTGAAACAAACGATCGGTGGGAATCCAGCTTTCAGGGGAGGCCTCCCCCGAGTCCCTGGACAGCTGTGGGGCCGAACGGCGAGCGTCAAAGCACTTGGTTTCTCTCCAGTAGTAGGCCTTTATTGACTAAATTGTAACATGACGACCGATGTGATTTTGGCAGGACTTTGTAGCGCCTACCTTTCAGCTACTGGGCTAAGATTTGAAACAAACGATCGGTGGGAATCCAGCTTTCAGGGGAGGCCTCTTCCAAGCCTCTCGGAGGTCGTGGGCCCGAACGGCGAGCGTCAAAGCACTCGGTTTCGCTCCAGTAGTAGGCCTTTATTGACTAAATTGGAACATGACAACCTATGTGACTTTGGCAGGACTTTTTAGCGCTTACTTTTCACCTAGTGCGCTAAGATTTGAAACAAACGATCGGTGGGAATCCAGCTTTCAGTGGAGTCCTCCCCCGAGTCTCTGGACGGCTGTGGGGCCGAGCGGCGAGCGTTAAAGCACTCAGTTTCGGTCCAGTAGGAGGCCTTTATTGGCTAAATTGTAACATGACGACCTATGTGATTTTGGCAGGACTTCTTAGCGCCTACTTTTCAGCTACTGGGCTAAGATTTGAAACAAACGATCGGTGGGAATCCAGCTTTCAGGGGAGGCCTCTTCCAAGCCTCTCGGAGGTCGTGGGGCCGAACGGCGAGCGTCAAAGCACTCGGTTTCGCTCCAGTAGTAGGCCTTTATTGACTAAATTGTAACATGACGACCTATGTGACTTTGGCAAGACTTTTTAGCGCTCACTTTTGAGCTAGTGGGCTAAGATTTGAAACAAACGATCGGTGGGAATACAGCTTTCAGGGGAGGCCTCCCCGAGTCCCTGGACAGCTGTGGGGCCGAACGGCGAGCGTCAAAGCACTTGGTTTTCTCTCCAGTAGTAGGCCTTTATTGACTAAATTGTAACATGACGACCTATGTGACTTTGGCAGGACATTTTACTTACTTACTTTTGAGCTAGTAAGCTAAGATTTGAAACAAACGATCGGTGGGAATCCAGCTTTCAGGGGAGGCCTCTTCCAAGCCTCTCAGAGGTCGTGGGCCCGAACGGCGAGCGTCAAAGCACTCTGTTTCTCTCCAGTAGTTGGCCTTTATTGAGTAAATTGTAACATGACGACCTATGTGATTTTGGCAGGAATTTTTAGCGCCTACTTTTGAGCTAGTGGGCTAAGATTTGAAACAAACGATAGGTGGGAATCCAGCTTTCAGGGGACGCCTCCCCGAGTCTCTGGACGGCTGTGGGGCAGAGTGGCGAGCGTTTAAAGCACTCAGTTTCGGTCCAGTAGTAGGCCTTTATTGACTAAATTGTAACATGACGACCTATGTGATTTTGGCAGGACTTTTTAGCGCTTACTTTTGAGCTAGTGGGCTAAGATTTGAATCACATTATTGGTTGGAATCCAGCTTTCAGGGAAGTCCTCCCCCGAGTCTCTGGACGGCTGTGGGGCCGAGCGGCGAGCGTTAAAGCACTCAGTTTCGCTCGAGTACCATGACGACCGATTTGACTTCGGCACAACTTTAGGTCGCTTAATTTCAGCCTAACGGGCTAGGAATTCACACAGACTATCCTTGGGAATCCAGCTTTCAGGGGAGGCCTCCCGCGAGTCTCTGGACAGCTGTGGGGTCGAACGGCGAGCGTCAAAGCACTCGGTTTCTCTCCAGTAGTAGGCCTTTATTGACTAAATTGTAACATGACGACCTATGTGATTTTGGCAGGACTTTTTAGCGCTTACTTTTGAGCTAGTGGGGCTAAGATTTGAAACAAACAGTCGGTGGGAATCCAGCTTTCAGGGGACGCCTCCCCCGAGTCTCTGGACGGCTGTGGGCAGAGTGGCGAGCGTTAAAGCACTCGGTTTCGGTCCAGTAGTAGGCCTTTATTGACTAAATTGTAACATGACGACCTATGTGATTTTGGCAGGACTTTTTAGCGCTTACTTTTGAGCTAGTGGGCTAAGATTTGAAACACATTATCGGTGGGAATCCAGCTTTCAGGGGAGTCCTCCCCCGAGTCTCTGGACGGCTGTGGGGCCGAGCGGCGAGCGTTAAAGCACTCAGTTTTCGCTCGAGTACCATGACGACCTATTTGACTTCGGCACGTCTTTAGGTCGCTTAATTTCAGCCTAATGGCTAGGAATTCACACAGACAATCCTTGGGAATCCAGCTTTCAGGGGAGGCCTCCCGCGAGTCTCTGGACAGCTGTGGGGCCGAACGGCGAGCGTCAAAGGCACTCGGATTCTCTCCAGTAGTTGGCCTTTATTGAGTAAATTGGAACATGACGACCTATGTGATTTGGCAGGACATTTTACTTAGCCTACTTTTGCAGCTACTGTAGCTAAGATTTGAAACAAACGATCGGTGGGAATCCAGCTTTTAAGGGAGGCCTCTTCCAAGCCTCTCAGAGGTCGTGGGGCCCGAACGGCGAGCGTCAAAGCACTCATGTTTCGGTCCAGTAGTGAGGCCTTTGTTGACTAAATTGTAACATGACGACCTATGTGATTTTGGCAAGGACTTTTTAGCGCCTACTTTTCAGCTACTGGGCTAAGATTTGAAACAAACGATCGGTGGGAATCCAGCTTTCAGGGGAGGCCTCTTCCAAGCCTCTCTGGACGGTCGTGGGGCCGAACAGGCGAGCGTCATAGCACTCAGGTTTCTCTCCAGTAGTAGGCCTTTATTGACTAAATTGTAACATGACGACCTATGTGACTTTTGGCAGGACTTTTTAGCGCCTTACTTTTGAGCCTAGTGGGCTAAGATTTGAATCACATTATTGGTTGGAATCCAGCTTTCAGGGAAGTCCTCCCCCGAGTCTCTGGACGGCTGTGGGGCCGAGCGGCGAGCGTTAAAGCACTCAGTTTCGCTCGAGTACCATGACGACCGATTTGACTTCGGCACAACTTTAGGTCGCTTAATATTCAGCCTAACGGGCTAGGAATTCACACAGACTAATCCTTGGGAATCCAGCTTTCAGGGGAGGCCTCCCGCGAGTCTCTGGACAGCTGTGGGGTCGAACGGCGAGCGTCAAAGCACTCGGTTTCTCTCCAGTAGTAGGCCTTTATTGACTAAATTGTAACATGACGACCTATGTGATTTTGGCAGGACTTTTTAGCGCTTACTTTTGAGCTAGTGGGCTAAGATTTGAAACAAACAGTCGGTGGGAATCCAGCTTTCAGGGGACGCCTCCCCCGAGTCTCTGGACGGCTGTGGGGCAGAGTGGCGAGCGTTAAAGCACTCAGTTTCGGTCCAGTAGTAGGCCTTTATTGACTAAATTGTAACATGACGACCTATGTGATTTTGGCAGGACTTTTTAGCGCTTACTTTTGAGCTAGTGGGCTAAGATTTGAAACACATTATCGGTGGGAATCCAGCTTTCAGGGGAGTCCTCCCCCGAGTCTCTGGACGGCTGTGGGGCCGAGCGGCGAGCGTTAAAGCACTCAGTTTCGCTCGAGTACCATGACGACCTATTTGACTTCGGCACGTCTTTAGGTCGCTTAATTTCAGCCTAACGGCTAGGAATTCACACAGACAATCCTTGGGAATCCAGCTTTCAGGGGAGGCCTCCCGCGAGTCTCTGGACAGCTGTGGGGCCGAACGGCGAGCGTCAAGGCACTCGGATTCTCTCCAGTAGTTGGCCTTTATTGAGTAAATTGGAACATGACGACCTATGTGATTTTGGCAGGACTTTTTAGCGCCTACTTTTCAGCTACTGGGCTAAGATTTGAAACAAACGATCGGTGGGAATCCAGCTTTTAAGGGGAGGCCTCTTCCAAGCCTCTCAGAGGTCGTGGGGCCGAACGGCGAGCGTTAAAGCACTCAGTTTCGGCTCCAGTAGTAGGCCTTTGTTGACTAAATTGTAACATGACGACCTATGTGATTTTGGCAAGACTTTTTAGCGCCTACTTTTCAGCTAGTGGGCTAAAGATTTGAAACAAACGATCAGGTGGGAATCCAGCTTTAAGGGGAGGCCTTCTTCCAAGCCTCTCAGGAGGTCGTGGGGCCGAACAGGCGTAGCGTCATAGCACTCGGTTTCTCTCCAGTAAGTAGGCCTTTATTGACTAAATTGTAACATGACGACCTATGTGATTTTGGCAGGACTTTTTAGCGCTTACGTTTGAGCTAGTGGGCTAAGATTTGAAACAAACGATCGGTGGGAATGCAGCTTTCAGGGGAGGCCTCCCCCGAGTCTCTGGACGGCTGTGGGGCCGAACGGCGACCGTCAAAGCACTCCGTTTCGGTCCAGTAATAGGCCTTTATTGACTAAATTGTAACATGACGACCTATGTGATTTTGGCAGGACTTTTTAGCGCTTACGTTTGAGCTAGTGCGCTAAGATTTTAAGCAAACGATGGATGGGAATCCAGCTTTCAGGGGAGTCCTCCCCCGAGTCTCTGGACGGCTGTGTGGCCGAGCGGCGCCCGTTAAAGCACTCAGTTTCGCTCGAGTACCATGACGACCAATTTGACTTCGGCACGACTTTTGGTCGCTTAATTTCAGCCTAGCGGGCTAGGAATTCACACAGACAAACCTTGGGAATCCAGCGTTCAAAGGAGGCCTCTTCCAAGCGTCTCGGAGCTCGTGGGGCCGAACGGCGAGCGTCGAAGCACTTGGTTTCGCTCCAGTAGTAACCCTTTATTGACTAAATTGTAACATCACAACCTATGTGACTTTGGCAGGACTTTTTTGCGCCTACTTTTCAGCTACTGGGCTAAGATTTTAAACAAACGATCGGTGGGAATCCAGCTTTCAGGGGAGGCCGCTTCCAAGCCTCTCGGAGGTCATGGGGCCGAACGGCGACCGTCAAAGCACTCTGTTTCGCTCCAGCAGTAGGCCTTTATTGACTAAATTGTAACATGACAACCTATGTGACTTTGGCAGGACGTTTTAGCGCCTACTTTTGAGCTACTGAGCTAAGATTTGAAACAAACGATCGGTGGGAATCCAGCTTTCAGGGGAGGCCTCCCCCGAGTCTCTGGACGGCTATGAGGCCGAGCGGCGAGCGTTAAAGCACTCGGTTTCTCTCCAGTAGTAGGCCTTTATTGACTAAATTGTAACATGACGACCTATGTGATTTTGGCAGGACTTTTTAGCGCCTACTTTTCAGCTACTGGGCTAAGATTTGAAACAAACGATCGGTGGGAATGCAGCTTTCAGGGGAGGCCTCCCCCGAGTCTCTGGACGGCTGTGGGGCCGAACGGCGACCGTCAAAGCACTCAGTTTCGGTCCAGTAATAGGCCTTTATTGACTAAATTGTAACATGACGACCTATGTGATTTTGGCAGGACTTTTTAGCGCTTACGTTTGAGGTAGTGCGCTAAGATTTGAAGCAAACGATGGATGGGAATCCAGCTTTCAGGGGAGTCCTCCCCCGAGTCTCTGGACGGCTGTGGGACCGAGCGGCGAGCTTTAAAGCACTCAGTTTCGCTCGAGTACCATGACGACCGATTTGACTTAGGCACGACTTTAGGTCGCTTAATTTCAGCCTAGCGGGCTAGGAATTCACACAGACAATCCTTGGGAATCCAGTTTTCAGGGGAGGCCACTTCCAAGCCTCTCAGAGGTCGTGGGGCCGAACGGCGAGCGTCAAAGCACTCGGTTTCGGTCCAGTAGTAGGCCTTTATTGACTAAATTGTAACATGACGACCAATGTGACTTTGGTAAGACATTATAGCGCCTACTTTTGAGCTAGTGGGCTAAGATTTGAAACAAACGATCGGTGGGAATCCAGCTTTCAGGGGAGGCCTCCCCCGAGTCCCTGGACAGCTGTGGGGCCGAACGGCGAGCGTCAAAGCACTTGGTTTCTCTCCAGTAGTAGGCCTTTATTGACTAAATTGTAACATGACGACCGATGTGATTTTGGCAGGACTTTGTAGCGCCTACCTTTCAGCTACTGGGCTAAGATTTGAAACAAACGATCGGTGGGAATCCAGCTTTCAGGGGAGGCCTCTTCCAAGCCTCTCGGAGGTCGTGGGCCCGAACGGCGAGCGTCAAAGCACTCGGTTTCGCTCCAGTAGTAGGCCTTTATTGACTAAATTGTAACATGACAACCTATGTGACTTTGGCAGGACTTTTTAGCGCTTACTTTTCACCTAGTGCGCTAAGATTTTAAACAAACGATCGGTGGGAATCCAGCTTTCAGTGGAGTCCTCCCCCGAGTCTCTGGACGGCTGTGGGGCCGAGCGGCGAGCGTTAAAGCACTCAGTTTCGGTCCAGTAGGAGGCCTTTATTGGCTAAATTGTAACATGACGACCTATGTGATTTTGGCAGGACTTCTTAGCGCCTACTTTTCAGCTACTGGGCTAAGATTTGAAACAAACGATCGGTGGGAATCCAGCTTTCAGGGGAGGCCTCTTCCAAGCCTCTCGGAGGTCGTGGGGCCGAACGGCGAGCGTCAAAGCACTCGGTTTCGCTCCAGTAGTAGGCCTTTATTGACTAAATTGTAACATGACGACCTATGTGACTTTGGCAAGACTTTTTAGCGCTCACTTTTGAGCTAGTGGGCTAAGATTTGAAACAAACGATCGGTGGGAATACAGCTTTCAGGGGAGGCCTCCCCCGAGTCCCTGGACAGCTGTGGGGCCGAACGGCGAGCGTCAAAGCACTTGGTTTCTCTCCAGTAGTAGGCCTTTATTGACTAAATTGTAACATGACGACCTATGTGACTTTGGCAGGACATTTTACTTACTTACTTTTGAGCTAGTAAGCTAAGATTTCACACAGACAATCCTTGGGAATCCAGCTTTCAGGGGAGGCCACTTCCAAGCCTCTCAGAGGTCGTGGGGCCTATCGGCGAGCGTCAAAGCACTCGGTTTCTCTCCAGTAGTAGGCCTTTATTGACTAAATTGTAACATGACGACCAATGTGACTTTGGTAAGACTTTTTAGCGCCTACTTTTAAGCTAGTGGGCTAAGATTTGAAACAAACGATCGGTGGGAATCCAGCTTTCAGGGGAGGCCGCCCCCGAGTGTCTGGACGGCTGTGGGGCCGTGCGGCGAGCGTTAAAGCACTCAGTTTCGGTCCAGTCGGCGGACTTTATTGACTAAATTGTAACCTGACGACCTATGTGATTTTGGCAGTACTTTTTAGCGCCTACTTTTCAGCTACTGGGCTAAGATTTGAAAGAAACGATCGGTGGGAATCCAGCTTTCAGGGGAGGCCTCTTCCAAGCCTCTCGGAGGTCGTGGGCCCGAACGGCGAGCGTTAAAGCACTCAGTTTCGGTCCAGTCGGCGGACTTTATTGACTAAATTGTAACCTGACGACCTATGTGATTTTGGCAGGACTTTTTAGCGCTTACTTTTGACCTAGTGTGCTAAGATTTGAAACAAACGATCGGTGGGAATCCAACTTTC